>NW_011887773.1:742156-898409 GCF_000806365.1 Fopius arisanus | reverse complement strand
TTCATGCTCACTTCTGCCCATTATATATTTTTTATAATTTCTCCCCAAATAATCAAATAACCATCGCCAAATGCACCGAATAATCCACCTTATTCATCCCACATCATTCTTTCATCTGTCTTCATCGATTTCCACCTGTTTTTCATCCAAAAATTCCATCCACGCCACATGCAACCAACATACACGCTACATACACGCTACATACACGCTATAGCGTGTATGATAGTTTGCTAGGGCCCTAATCGGAAGACTGAAATTAGATTTTTTTCGTGGGCCTACCTAGTGATCTTTTTTCAATTAATTTTGCTCTGGCACTCTGTGTCGTTCATTATTTTGATTTTTTCTGTAGTCATTATTCATTTTTGTGGTTAACTGTAAATGGATAAACTTTTATAAATTAAATATTTCACAATGGGATCGATGTAATGAAAAAAAATGAACAAGACATGAACTGATGGAATTCAAATTTCTTATTTCCATACTTTTGTAAGGTCAAAAATTATTTGAATTTGAGTAAGACTGTCACTTGTTGAGCATTTAATTCCTGAAATACGCAGAGCGCAATTAAATTTTGTACATACTGCTCAGGGAATAGTCAAACGATATTAACAAAAATTACAAAATCCTTGCACCAGTCTTTTCCAATTCATTCAAATCCGAAATATTCAATTTAGAGTAATTTATTTAATGGAATTTTGCGCGGAAGTTAATATAGAAAAAAAAGCACAATTGAAATTTTTTAACAATGCAAAATACAGCAAGAAAAATATTGATAATTTATTTTCAAAAATTTTAATTTATACTTCCTGCACAATAAAATAGGATTGCTTTTTTTGCAGTCATTGGCATAATCGGGGTTAGTATCTAGTTCAGCACCGAGAGTGCCCTTTGCACAGGTCTGCACTAGACTGTACATGTTCCCAACAGTACGAATTTTTAAATATAAATTATCAGCTAATGATAGAAAAGATATGAAAAACCTTCATGGATTTTTCTGTTTTTCAATAGCCCATTTTTTAAACCACAGTATTTTATATGCCGCGTCGAAAAATAAAAAATTTTGAGAGTAGCATCTGGCAAGTACTCTCTTGTAAATTATTGGATCATTGTATAGAAAGAGAAATTTGTTGAGATGCTTTAAAATTATCAATATCAATGGAAGAACGAGTTGTACGATGGAATTGAATTTTCAATGACAAACTGGTTAGTAGTGATTTTCCTGCCTGAGTCAGTTAGACTCTTGAATATCCTTTTACCAGTACCAGTACTTAAAAAATCTCGTTTCTACACCACGATAAATTAAGTACATGGTATCTAACACAAAGCTTGATGTTGCACCCTGTGTGGGGTGTACTTATATTTATTGTAGGGTCTAGGCTCGAAAACATACATTTCACCAATTGTTTATCGGTATTTAAATATAAGAGCTTGTTACTTCAATTAGGTCATCTGATTGATTACAATGATTACGACTAATACACGGCGGAGCCCGATTTGGATCTGCCTTCTGCTTACCCAAACGACGTAAATACATAATAGTTTATGTGTTATGACTTTATCTGCAGAATCTAGTTACACTAACAAGTATCATGGTGACAATGCTGTAAATATTCAACAATAACGCAATTGACGCATAAATATCATATCAATTTTAAGACAAAAATTCAATAAAGGAATGATGCCTTGATTATGTTTAGGATCTGCTTCAGCAAGGAATGATGTATCTGTTCGGTGTCACATCCTCCTCTCGGATTGGATACACGGTTCGATGTTGTTCACAAACATTCTATCCTCCATGATTTATTATACATTTGAGAAAAGCACGAGCCAGTCTGTCACAATAATTACATATACATTACGTAATTTACATCAATACTCTCTTTTGGAGAAAATAGATTTCTTCTGTAAATCTCTCTAGGTATTGAAACAAATCGTGGGGTTGTTCTTGACTACAAAAAATGGCTGGAAATGGTTGATATAAGTCTTTATTATGAACTAAGTACAGAATGGGCCAGAGCTGATTTGGATTCCATTTGAACAATTGAACTCCATCAACATTAATTTTTTAATAAATGGTACGATCTGAATATAATTCACGACTTCCACATTTTGACACGATTATTCCAAGCCCAAATACACGAAGTCTGCCCATCAGTTATCAAAGTTTTTTTTTGAACACCTTGATAGACTTGGAAGTAAACGAACTCTCAATATCTTGAGTAAACCGATACGACGTGTGTGTGGTAGTGTTGTTGATTTCATCTTCATAGCAATCATAAAATTCATCCTCGTTCATACGATTTCCTTTTTCATCGAGCACTTCGTAATTTCCAACAAATTCATGGATGTTACTTCGAAAAATATTGTTCACACAATTTATAGCGCCTGGATCCCTAGCGGAATTTCCGGTTAGGATATAACCGCCAGTCGAATCGCCTGGGTAATCCTCACTCTGAGCATCAAGTATATCTATGTCTTGAATCTCTTTGCTCTTTCACTCAGAAATGCAGCAGATAAAACATCCATTTCTACATCGTTCGACATCTTGCTCGTTATTCTCGAAGACTCTTTACCTTCGAGTTCACACCGTCTCTGATTCTCATTCGTTTATTACTATCCGAGCCGGATTTGTTTGGAATCCGTGTAAGCCCCATTCGACATGGAGCGACTATTTTCAAGCCCCAAAGTCATCCATTTAAGTATGTGCCTCTCAGAAAACAATTTTCATTGACTGATGCCCCGGCAAAATTGAGGTCATCGAATTAGTGATTTTTTAATTAAAAATAAATTTACGTTTATTCTTTGGAGTAGTGGCGTACGTCGCAAATTAAAACATATAATCGCGAGACCAGAAATACAAAGGAAATCGGGAAGAAATAATTCGGAACTGGCTGTATTTTCAAATACTATCTACACACGGAATTTCGGTTCATATGGCTCATTGTTCCTCTATTCCAATTCCTTTTATTTTCCCCTTATTCTCATTAATTAATTTCGTTATTTTGATGAAAATCCACGATATGAACCCTGGCGTAGCATTGTGACCAAGGCAGGCCCTAATCGAGCATTCAAATTGAACGAAGTGCAGCTTGTAGTAAGAGATATACAAATAGTTGATACAAATAGGTCAATTATTGAAGAACTTAATTTTACTGGCATTTGAATAAATTAATTCTCCATCATTCTCGTTAATTCTTTTTCAGAACCACTTTATTTTTAACAAAATTGAAGTTGCACGGTTTCATTTCTGGATCCGACAAGCGCTCTTAAATACTCCATAATCAGTTTTTTCGATTGAACAACAGATTCATTAAGATGACCCAGAAGGTCTATGATGTATCTGAAACATTGAAATCAATATTTTCTATGTTGCACGTTATACCAAATAAATATAAAATAATCTTGCAGTAAAAAATTGTAAAAGATAAGGAGAGTGCGAGTCGCCTCAGAGTAGTTGAGATATAAAGAGCGCTATCATTTTCTTTATCATGGCGTCACGATAAGTAACCAGACTTTATCTCCGATTGGGCACTTCACGAATGCCATATCTGGCGAAGTTCACTATAGTGCGTCGCTCGTAACGTGAAAGATGGTTTAACGTACCAGAGAATATATTCGTATTACTTTATCAGTTTGGGTGACCTTATGTAATTTTAATTAAATTAACTCAAATTGTTCATTGATCGATCGCAGGTAATCAGTTTAAGGAATGACACAATACTACATGAATAAAACTTCCAAGTGAAATATTAAAAAATTTTCAAGCTTTTCCTATCAGTCACTTTCGTTCGGCGAAATCATAGAGTATCTCGTTATCTCGTTGCCGGTGATTCGATTCCCCAAGCTCTATTATCCATGCAAACACCGGCATAAGTGTTTCCGTGTATTGACCTCATGCATTAATGGAACATCAGCTGATGATTTGGTTAAGTGAAATTGATGCAATAAAAACTATTTTCAATATCACCTAAGTATCATGTATGAACGGAAAATCAGTTTTCAATTAGATATACGAAAGAAGAATTTATTCTCGAAAGTAGTTGATAAAAACGTCATTTTTGATTCTCCAAAGTATTGTCCTTAATAAATTACGGACTTACTTTAGAATTTATTATTCTTTCCTATTAATACTATATAGAATCTGTTTTTCCAGAAAGTTTAAAATATTATCCATTCAATACATGTCAATTTGCTGACCTATTCCGAGTAGTATGTTTCTGGTTTCTCAATTGGTTTTCAATAAGTAATTTTTGTTTCTTCGTCGCGATTTAGATGTCATAACAGAAAAAAGGACTTCGAAGAATTAGATCTTATCATTTTACCCGTTCGGGATTTAAATTGGAAACATGTCGCATGTGAAGCAGTGCAGTATTCACTGTGTTAAGCCACCAGTGTTCCTTAACTGATCATATCTATTGTCATTTGGCTACTCGGATGCACTGGCTAGAATGCAATTCCATTCAACTGCCCTCCCGAAATGATCAAACCTTAAACATCGATTATGAAATCTTTCAATAAATACTGTATAGTAATTTTTCTTCCATAGGACAATCATTTTTCTTGAAACGGTCTATACATTAAAAACTCTGCTTTAAATAAAATATTGATGTGGAGTAATGTCCGGATACAAATATCTATACGGGAAAACAATATATATGTATAGATTGACTACATATGGATATTTCTTCAGGATGCGATATAAAATGTATATCACAGCTTTATTTGACTGCATAACAGACAATAGTATCATGGACTTTATTTTGATTCAGTAGACACGGCCGGCTTAATTCATTCAATCCTTATTAAATTGATGTGGATGACAATTAAAGAATGTCTTGATAGGAAACTCACAGCATCGCAACCGTGGAATGTCTAAAAAAATTGGGATAAAATTAAAATGAATTGACTATCTTATACACCTCAAGATTCAATTGATCAGTTGATCCAATTTCAATGATGATTTTTTAAGAGTTTGTGGAGGAATGACGATAATTTTAATTAAGTACAAGAGCTCAAAGTCTGATTTGTTAGAGCATGGTAAGGAGGGAAGAGCTATAAGAGTAAAGAATCTTCTGTATGGAGAGAAATAGTCATTAAAAATTACAGAACCTTACACGGAGAGAAATATTCAAGAAAAATTACGGAAGATTTCACGTAATCTGCAAGCGATAAATCACATAAATTCTACGATCGGTTCCGTAAAAATTACTCATGCGCCCGACGACATACGCTAGCCATGAGTCACCGTGAGGGAGGTATTTTTATGGAACGTTTCGTAATTTTCTTGAATATCAAGGAATTTTTATGTGCTGAGGCATAATAAGAATTGAAGTTCCGTTCGATTTTAAAACATCCAAAAAAATTACGTGACTTTTTCGTATTTTTTCGGTGATAGAAAGCGAAAAGTTACTGAAAGTTCGTAACATGTACGTGGCATGTTCCGTAATTTTTCTGGAATATTTCTCTCCGTGTAGTTTACTTACTGATTACGAAGAAAGTGACGAAGAAAACTTAGAAGGTTCAGACAAAAATTACCGGACGTTTTGAAAAGATTTTAAAGTCGTTTCATAAAATTTTCTCTAACGATTTTTTGCTCCGGAATCACGGAAAATATACGTAATTTTTATTGAATATTCTTATAGGCGGCTTATAGTTGGCTTTCGCATGGATGCCCCGTTTATTTTCAGCGTTTTACCAGCGTTTCGCAAACATTGCAGTCTGCATCTTCAGGGCTAAGAGCTCCGATTCTGAGCTGCAATATTTGAGGGTAGTCGTTATATACAGACTACAATGTTTGCGAAACGTCGGCAAAAACGCTGAAACTAAACGCGGTATCCATCCGAAAGCCAACTATAATAATAATTATTGCCGCGAAAGCCTCAAAATTGAGGTTAATTGAATATTGTTTTCCATGCGAATGATTCATGGGTAATTATTGCAGAAAATTCTTCTTTGAGAATTTTGTAAATACTTTTAAGATTTTTCAAATTGTAATTACCGTACCTTACAATTGATTGAATGAAAGTGAGTGGCAGCTGTCCCTTTAGGGCAGAGGTGGGCAACCTCAGCTGGTGGAGCTGCTCGAGCTCCCGACCTCCATTAGGCAAAATTGTCCTAAGCCATAAGGTTTATGGATGCACGAGTTGCACCCCCTTCGGGCCCATGGTCTCCTGCGCGTGGCAGTAGTGAGGATATTCTGCACATACTTGCTGGTGGAAAAAGTAAAATAGAAAAATTTTCTATTTCTCTAATGGAAATATTTTTTCAATTATTAATTTTTTTGTTGTTATGCTTTTGATTAATTATTGGTCGTTTTTAATCGACTTTATAAAGAAAATATTCGGACTTTTGATAGATTTTTTGAAGAGGAAATATTGTTTTGAAGACCAGTATTAAATATTATCATGTTGTTAATAGACCTTTGCATGCATTTTCTAACTTTTAATTTCTATCTTTCCCGCTCTCGATGCCAGCTTAAAATGCACAAACTTCTCACCATCAAAAACATTATCGGCATCCTTTAATGTTTAATTGATGATTAAAGTTTGCTCTCTCAAGTTCACGAGCATCTCACTTTCATTTCCACCGATGAATGTTGAATCTAAACCATCATCTTTTAATTCCATTTTTTTCTAATCAAAAAGGAAATGTTCAAACACGTGCATGGGAATTAAAATAATTTTTCCCTCGCATTTCAATCACGCTTATGCGCCATCTCCCGATGTTACCCACACCGAACAAATATACCACAACTTTATAATCACGTTAGGTCCCTTATAATTGGAGCCTCAATCATTTTATGGCTACAGCCTATCTGAGGTTGCCCACCTCTGCTTCAGCGAACAAGTAGAGGGGGAGTGGAAGGAAAGTATACTGAATGGGATAATACTAAATGGGAAAAAAATATTTAAAATTTTTCAGGTAAAGAAGTGTTACAATTGTTCTCCATGTGCTGCTTCCGGAATGATTTGCATTTAATAAACTTCCCCTCAACCCCTCCTCTACTCGCCCGCTGAAAAGAGAACTGATCCTCACCGCAATTTGCAGATTTCTAATTTGGCGACTTCTAGCAATTATGAGGTAAGATAACTGCAATTTAAAAAATATTAAAAATATTTAAAAAACTATAAACAAAAATTTTTATTGATAATTCGCTATTTTTCCGTATTGCTCCTCACGATTTTTCGTCTGGGGATTCGTACTGCATAAGTCCCAAACTCGAAAAGTTGGAAATCACTAAAAAATAAAAAAATATTGGCCGGGTTTTTCGGAAGGGGTTTTATTTCACTCGTGAGGTTGGCCAGTTCTTACCTTGAGCTCAAACGCCAACTCCACATGGCTAAAAACCCCACATCCCAGCAGCTTGGAAATATCTCTTATAGCCATCTATTCCACACGATCCATCAAGCAGAACATTTTCAACTGGTGCTTCATTATAATTATCCTGACATCCAGATTAAAAAAACAAGGACTCCATATGCTTAATTTTTTTTTTACTTTTTCTCCACCATGCCTGCATTGTTGTGGTGCATTTCTGCTTAATGCAGGCTGCACCAACGTTTCCGATAAAATAAGCAGTGCGAAAGACTGTATAACAGTTGATATATAACTATTACTCTCTATATATGCTTCTTTTTGTTTCTGAATGGCAGTATTGCAACTGTCCGATCCCGAGCCCGCAAAAATTCGAATTTGATACGAAAGCATGTAGAATAGTAGGACATTCAAAAATCCCAAATTTTTGAAAATGTCCGTGCATCCCCTCCCGCCAAGAGTAAGGCAGCATACTCACGAATTGAACAACCAAATCCTCTGTGAACAACTACGACCATATTCACGGTGTATTTCCAATACGGCATCCCAACATTACAAAGTATTATAAATATCCTAAACACGCTCTCATTGGAGAGTTGAAACAAATACAGAAAACTCGAAAACTCGAATTCCTAAGCAGAGCTAGTACATATTTGAGAGTAACCAAAATACATCTGTACCTCTAATTTATCAAATCACTACTACTGATGTCGTATTTTTATCACACTGAATAATATGTAGAAACTTAGTGATTGAAACTGTAGGAAAAATACTCATCTACATCTATGTATATCCAGCACTAAAAAATGTGTATTATAAACATTCGCATGTAACTCATTAGTTGGAGGCCCCCGGGTAATACCCAATTGCACCTTGTGACGAAACACGTTAAAATATAAAATCTCTCATTTCGCGTTGCTAATCGAGAACCGCTCCCTCCCGTAATTTAAGGTGGTTGTCGCGCGACAGTCTCTGTAAAAAGTTTATCCGCTGTAAAAGGGGCCAGTTTAGAACACAATCTTTTAGCGGTATATAGTCTCACTTGATTGATTGCATTGTGCATGGATAGCTAAAGCATAACTATATGTTTTCCATATTAACTATTTTCAATTATATAAATTTATGAATTTCTGATAATTATATACCGTAAACCAAACGGTCAATCGATTTGATTTTTTTTTCTGTATTTCCTCCCACGATGTATATTCCACGTTTTTTTTTTATTTCTGAAACTGTCGAGCCGTTGATTTTTGAAAAATTCTAATCGGCAAAACTCCATTTAAACACGTGTTAAATCACTCGAATTTCAAAAATTTATATCTCAAGTTCAAAACGGTCAATTGCAAACGGAAAAGGCTCATTTTGTTACTAATTTTTCAAACTATTCACGATAAAATTGTTAACGAAAACTGTCGAAAAAAAATTCTACGCGACAACAACCTTAAGAAATATTTTTGGAAAAGCGACCAGCTGTATTTTTCTCCTTAAAAAAAAAATTGAGGTGCAACGAAAAGCTTCCCTGTTTTTTGCTACATAGCTTAACGATTTGTGATTTCTTTATGTTATTTAGTGAAATTGCAATTAATTTTGAATAATAAAACGTAGCGAAGCTACTTGGAGAGGGTATCCCAAAACCTCATGTCTAAACTTCACCTCAAATTTTGAGGTGGAATTATGGATTGAAGAGTTCTGTGTTGCTTTTCGATCAGACGCATTCTGTTCTTCTTATTCGGGGTTGAATTTGGGCGCAGGATAAGGGAGGAGGAAACGTGATAACGGATCTTCAGATGACGGGCTCCTGATTCGTTTAATTTAACCTTGAATAAGTTGAGGAGAGTCCGTTCAGTCGGAACGGAACGCTGGCGACTTTTCGATCCACAATTCCACCCACAACGTTGGGTTGACAAACCCATGATTAAGATTTTTATATTTGATTCGTACAAATTTGTGGGAAAACGAAGATTAATCTTATGACTGAAAACACTAACAATTATCATGAAAAAATTAATTTAAATTGCTGTGAATGCTGGTAAAAATATGTTGAACACAGTTGGTTCACTCCATTACATTAGCATACATTACTCATGATAATCTTTTATATTTTCAGATCTACTGAAAAGACACTCACCAAGATGCTGGAAATTGTTTTCATCTTTCCTGTTCTTGGGCTTTTCATTCTTCCAACGATACCTGTGCCAACATCAGGCCTGCACAATTTAAAAAATAAGGAAACACTTGTCGAATGTCGTTACCTGGATGATATCAAGTTCACCAAAGCTTGTGAGCTCAAAAGTCTGAAAGTTAGCTCTGCAAGCGCGAATTTATCCTCTTCAAACTTTGGAAATAACACAGCACTACAACGTCTAGATCTCTCTCATAGGAAGCTCCGTCGAATTGAACCAGGAACATTCTCAAATATGCGGAGTTTGCTGAGTCTGGATCTCTCACATAATCGCTTAACTCATCTAGGACATGGAACATTCGAAGGACCAATGCACTTGCGTGTACTGAATCTCCACGGTAACTCGCTTGTCAGGATTCCAGAGGATGCAATCAGCCTGAAGAACTTGAAATTTTTGGATCTTTCGGGAAATAACCTCACTTGTGATTGTCAAACGCTCAAAACTCGAGATGCATTGATTTTACAGGGTGTCATGCTCTCCACCAAAGCAATTTGTTCATACCCCGCAAATCTAAAGGGAGCTATGCTAACTGAACCTGATGCAGAGGTTATATGTATATTTGAAAAGCAGGATCAAGATCCAGAGATGCAGAATGATCAGCCTGACATTTCAACAGAAGGATCCGGAGATCGCGCTGCCGGTAACCTCTTTAACGAACTTGCAAATGAGAATATTTCTGAGCAGACTGATTATCTTTCACATTCTAGTTCTGAGGCACTCCCGAAACACAGCGAAATCACTTCTTATGGTGTCCCTCTAACAACACCTTTCATATCCTCTGAAAAATATGATGAACTATCCTCCACCAAGCAGCCCACCATATCTTCAACTTCTTTATCTACAGAATCAATCATTTCTGAAAATAATTCGGAACAGTCGAAAAGTCTCGATGTTTTGACGGAAGGATCAGGGCCAGATCAGGAAGATGACGGGTCTGGTCTGGGATCCACTGGATTATTAATTCCTCCGATTACCTGGGATAACGTCACACCTGAAATTCCGGAAGATGAAATTTCTGACGTTGGAGAAACTGTAACTCCAAATCCAACATCGACATCGACGGCTCCTGGTCTTCTAGATGGTTTCTTCGGATGGTTTTCTTGGAAATCATCAGAACCGACGACATCCATGCCAGTCACCACAATATCCTCAGAGGAGCTTACTCCTGAAGATGAACATTTTATCGGACTTCCTAACTTCAACAAATCGTCGCACAAGCAATCCAGTCCTCTGGATTCTTTGAAACCTATAGAAGGGGAGAAGAAATTCAATGTATCAATCAATGATACCGTACTCTATAACTCGAAACTTCAAGAATCCCCCAGTAAACCGTCAGTAATATTCGAAGAAACTCAGGCGGCAGGAGCTTCTGCAACTCCAGAAACAAAGAAAGGAATGGGCTCTTATATAGTTTTGGGAGTTCTTCTGGGAGTACTAGCAGCTTTGATCGGTGTTGCAGCATATAAAGGTAACTTCTGTAGGGAAAGAAGGAAAAATAATTGCAGAAATGGCAGAAGTGATGTAGAAAATGGAACTGAATTGAAGGACCTTCGAAAGTCATTACTAGATGGAACCAACTTAATGCAGTCAAAAATATCGTCGTATGAAGGCAAACCTGAAGGAGTGCCTCTAGTCACAATTGGCGAGGAAATCGGCTCTGCTAAAAATCCTACCACATATGTTGCATCTGTTACTGAATCCCCTTCAGATCTGAAACCTCCAAGAAAATCATTTTCTACAACGGAACCACAATTGATAGAAACCAAAGAGAAAGTTGCGAGTACTTCAAATCATCAGAATGACCAATGCATCGATCTTAATGATCGTATTATCAATGGCAATAACGGGACCAATTCGCTAGGTTGGATCAGAGAATACCCGTCCTTAGAAACTGTTTCTAAGCAACACCGTACTAATCTTATATCTTCAAGTCCTCCGGCTCAGAGGGTCAAAATCATCATGCAAGATAATCCCGCGAGTATCCCTAAGACACCCTTACTCATCACCAGATCTGGTGATAATCTAATAACAACACCCTGAACTCATCCAGGACAGTTATAATTTTTCTTATCAATGGCGATTCACGCTTCAACGATTTCTTGAACAAGTTAATAGAGTTAGATGGAAGTTACTAAAAGAACGTAGTGATAGCAGCTACAGTGAAAACTCGCCGAGCACCCGTCTAAATGCACAACGTTTCACCGTGTGATGAAAAACATTCCGCCATTCTAACATTACCTCCCTTGAGCATTCTCTGTCTAATAGCTCCCGTTTTCTCCCTTATGCGCGAGAAATGAGCGTAGAAGCATTTACCAGCTGACAGACCCCCGCTTGCCACCTACGTGCATCTCTTCTGGTTCTCAGTGTTCTCCCCCTCTCAGAGTTGCAGAGAGTGCGCTCGTTAACTGACATTGCAAAAAATCAGACCACCAAACCTGAGCAATTACCGAATTTTCACTGCATATCTTCTCAATCGGTTTCTGTGCATATCACGTGTTCTTGAAATCCTAAATAAATTCTCAGGAAACTTGATCTTTAGGGGAATAATGTCTAAAATTTTAACAGTTGATTACATGAACATGTTATTTTTACGAGTATGACAGTAATAATTTTGAAAAGGTAATGGGGAAATGAGTTGTAGACAAGAATTCACATTTATATTTATATTTAAAATTATCTTTCATATGAGAAGGTGACGACTATTAAATTTTTTTTTCGGTTGGATCCACGGGATAGAAATTTAAATGGCTTGGTAGCATATTTAAAATCCTTCATTATGGATGTAAGTTCCACGCTGAAAAAATTTTCGGTAATTAGTTGGTAGATTTACACCAGCACACGAGCCCCAATCCAGGTCTAAATTTTCCACGAATCTCACAGGATCGTGTATATAAATCCTTTATATATCTCCGCGCACGTTCCCAAGTGTAGACATTTAAGGGAAACAGTTGCATACCCTAACTTTACTGCGCTTTAGATCACCCAGTGCCAACAACTTGGAATGATTACACTGGTTGATACACTTAGAGACAATGGACAACACAAAGATGAGTGAATGTCCGTACGGGAAAAGCCTTGCGACTACCAGGGGCAGATAGCCAGAAAAAACGGGTCCTATTGTATTGTACACGTAGTCGGCGTGGCGAGACCCAATGCTCGTCTCAGAAAGAGGTATCGTCATGTCTGAACGCGGAAAAATTTGAATTTTTGAAAGAAAAACATGAATATTTTTCTTGGTGTATTTTGCATTGTAAAACGATATCAGTTATTCATTCTTTTCTATATTAAGTCCAAATGGAATTTTTCGGTAGCAAATGAATCGAACAATACTGGCGAAAAGATTTTCTAATTTGTGTTAAGAGTGTTTGGACATCTCCTAAGGGATATTTGAACCATTTAATTGAGTTTTCCGAATTTCAGGAATTAAATGTTCAGCAAGTGACAGTCTTACTTCAATTGACAAGATTTTCGACCTTGAAAAAGCACAGAAACCAGACATTTTAATTCCATAATTTCATGGCTTGTCGACTTGTTTCATTATATCGTTTCCACTGTGAAATCTTTGAACATCCACCCATTTCCAGTTAACGACGGAAATAAGTAATAAGGGCAAAAAATTCAAGATAGTTAGCTGCGGAAAATGACTGAGCAAAGATAATTGAAAAATGATCACAGATGAAAAAATCTCATAAACAATCCTAGTTTTTCACTTAATGAAACCTTATTGAATGCCTATGAAAATTCCATTAGTGTTTGGCTGACTGTTATTTGGGATTTGTTCCATTATGAACATTGAAAGAATAAAGAAACTCATAGGAAAAATTAATTAAAAAGAATTGATTTATACATATCATTTGTGGGAAATTTCCTTCAAGAATTGCTATTAAAAAAAACTTCTAAAGGAATTTAATCACAAACTTATATAATTTTTATAAAAATCTTATAGCATTTCAACAAAATTATATGGCGAGTCCGATAATATTTTCAGTTGAGTTGGTTTTATACGTGATATCGAAAAGACCCAGTGGCGGCGTCGATTAATTTTAAATTTACCCTCAGGACGTATGATGGGTGATGTTATTAAGAGGGTAGTTAGCCTACAGGAAGAATTTTTTAAGTTGAATTGGGGAAAATTGGTTTGAATTTTTAGGTGGTAAGATTTTGTAAATCAAGCCCTACTTTATATAATTATAATGTAAAAAAATACTGAAGTTTCCTACCATCACTAATTTGCTGACATTTTATAGTTCACTGAACCCAATTTGACGTATCTTGGAACAACACCAGGTATCGGGCTACCCATTGATGGTGTATAATTTGGCTAGTTACTAATCGTAAACACGAGTCTCATGCGCAATTCAGCCTGGGTCCGAGGTGTAATTTTTGGTGCAAATCTACTAAGTAATTATCCAATGGTTTTAATGTATGGGATTTCCCATGTGGAATTCGGTATTGCAAACTTTTCAAATCCTAATATTGGAAAATTACTAAGCATAAATTTGGTCTAGGCTGTTGTGATCAAATTATTTCTTTGGCCCAGGCTCGTCTAGGCTGATGTGATGGAATTTTTTTTTTTCGTCCACATGGAAAACATATATATCCAGAAATATAGGCCATTAATATCCGAATATATGTCGCATACATTCCGGCAAAAGATACATTATCTATATGCATGTAGTTTAAATAAATCCGTGCCGATATAATTTTTGTAATAATTTTTGGATTATATGTTTCGTCATGCGGGGGCTGATAGGTTTCTCGCCGTCGGCTCAGGCAGGATATCGGTATCGTTAGAAAGCACCGAGTATACGACTTCCATTACCGCTCAATCTCGACAGGCATGATCTCAGATTTGCATTATGTAGCGGGAATTGATAGTACCATTTAGAAGGTGATATGCTGTGTATAAATTTGAATAAATAACTAATCTGAGTCTTTATTCATATTGACACTTGAATTGTAAATATTGTAACCATTGGTTAGATAAAGAAATAAATTTATTTATCTTTTGTCCATAATTGAATTGTTTCTTTCTGTACACATTCAGTCTACATTCGATAATCTACGTTCATTTGTGGATATCAGTATAACATCACGTCCGGCCTTCATCAAACGTAATTTAAAAATATTTTTTATAGAAAACTTGTGATTTAATATCATTTAATGATCTACTGATGTTGGAAGCTCTGACTAAATTGAGGAGGAGCAGATTGAGTGAAAAGCTGCCTGATTTGAAGACCCTAATTCGATTTTTTTATGCTTTCTAGGGATTTTCATCAGTTGAGATATGTTTTCGGGCAGCGAAAAATATCGATCTCACACCACTGAAAAACTGATTTGGTGCATATTTGATCATGGTGAATGTTAGAGGTGCTGCACCGGATTTTAGTCTCACCGCACATCCGGCGTCGGACTGAGGAAGATTGGAAACCCTCTGAAAAAGATGGGTTGAGGTTTTTCTATCTGGGCTAACCAATCAAACGTCCAAACCTGATGGCTCTAGATAAAACGTTATAGATAAGGCTTTTGTACGATATATCACTTGTATTCCAGGTACCAGCTCGTGTTTAAAACGAAATATTCAATGGCGCAGACAAGGTGAGGGAGGACCGATCTGCTTCATCCATATGGCTGCCAAGTCGAAAGTACCTAAAGTGAAGAATACTCCTAAAGAAAATATTTTATTGAATCAACATTTACACTTCAGCGTGCCGTAACTGGCCAATTACACACGAGGAGCTTCAGTCTTCGCATGTATTTCGAAATGCACTCTGAAATGTAAAATAACCTACGCCACTCTGGCGTTAATTTTATTTTTCACGCGTGCAATAACAAACCTCGCCGTCAGATTGGTTTATTAACCTCACACGCGTAAAAAACAAAACTAACCCCCTTGAAACGTAAAATATTATTAATATGTAAGAATCACTGGATTGAGAGAAAAAAAAATTGATTCCTTGTACCACGCAACGTTTGGCCTTGCCATTTTTAATACTTTTCTGCTACCGATGAACAACATTGATCATAATCCTTCGAAATAGCCTACAGTCTTTATCGAAGCATGGGAATTACTACTCAGAACTTAAATTTTTAAGAGAGAGATAGGTGGAAACCAGCCGTCGGGCACTAACTTGCAAATTAAAATTTCCATAACTTAAGTGGTAAGACTGGAATACACTGGAATACTGGAATACGATGTTGTCGTAAACTACACTTGTAAATTCTCAGTGGATGTGAAGAAACCATTAAAAAATAAAATTTGTTGCTATTGCTTGCTGGTATGATGAGATACTAATTAAGTAAATGAGTAATCAGAATAATAATGATAATTGACAAAAAAAATAGTAATCATATCGAAAGTAAGAATAGTAAAAAAAATCTGTTTTAAAAGAAAAAATACTCTCCGAAGCTAGAGTTCCACTCTTCAACCTTTAAAACGTTCATACTGGCATTATTGAATGACACTGTCTATTGACGATAGAATCATTAATGAGGGCCTAGGTAAATAGAGTAGACAATCTCATGTAGATATTTTTGTTGTATTTTCTGATCTTATTGTACATTATTCTTATATACATTATTGTCATCCGGTATCAAGTATGTATCAATACACGCCCATGTTCGCACTTCAACCCAATGTTGGGGGTGGAATTCTAGATCAAAAAGGTCCTGAGCAACTTTTGGAGCAGACTCACCTTCTTCTACTTATTTACAATTTGAAATGGGAGAGTGTTGGTGGTATCCCTATCATGCGCTACTGCTCTCCTGCGGCGGCAGAAAGAGAAGACTTCCGTCATCCTTGCTGTGGTGTGAGCAGCAGCTTGGAGACAGAGGGGAAAAACAAATCAACAATGGTCTGCCCACCACTTAAAAATCAATATCTCCTCTTCTAGTTCATACTAAGAATTGATACGAAATTCATCTCTTAGTCTTATATTTTTTGTAATAAAACCACGGCGAAAATGATGGCGGTCGCGAAAAATGAATAATTTTACGATGAATTTGCCGTCTCTAAGAGAACAGGAGAGACAAACGCTATCTATAGTGTCTTCTTTTTTGCCCACATGTCAATATCCTTCAGTAGGCCGCGTGATCCTCGACAGATCAGAGAATTTTTTACTACGAATTGTGTAGTGGCAACGATGATTCAATAAAGAGGCATTGTCAATTATCACAATGAACATCATTGTGCAGTTGAAAATCCGAACGTTTCGCGAGCACGAGGATTTCAGCACCGGTAAGACAGCCTGAACGTTTGGGGAGATATTCGCGGCGACGATATCCATCTACGGCTGCTTCCGGACATCCTCAATGTAGATTCCTCTGATTTTCTGGTCTTTTTCTACATAATTCCTTGGTTTTTTATCATCATTAGGAAGCGAATTACCTTGAGTTCCTTGAGACTAATGTTCCAGAGCTGGCCGGCGATGGTCCTGGTGGCCGACTCGTTTACTATCGGGATGACGGTGCTCCAGTTCACAACCCTTTGGGTAGTGGCCCGAGAAGAGGGAGTGACTAAATGATTGCTTTTCAAATCATTGGACTAGGAGAGGTGGTCCCGTATACTGACCTCCCCGTTAATTGTCCCTATTTCGGATTCTCCTTCTTTATACCAATTCGTTATCATTTATTTTGCTTCCGTTTCATTTTTTTTTATCCAGATCCCCAGACTTGACCCCACTAGAGTTTTTCCTCTGGGGATTTCTGGAAGGAAATGTTGACTCGCAGGAGTCGGTCGATCAAGAGATGCTGGTGGCATGGATTCAGGAATTCACAGGTCTCATAATATCGGAAATACTGTCGAGTGTTTGGGCTGCGGTATTGTACAAGGCGAGGGCTCTGTCTGCAGGAGAACGGTCAGAGATTTGAGCATCTGCTGTAGTTGGAAGCAGTAACAAATCTTGTTCACCATAAATGAGAAAATCGGTCCTTTTCAAGGCCACCAAAAAGCTTTAAAATATATTACTCCGGGATTTCCCAGACCTTTCCCTTTCTTCTTCTGGGAACTAATCAAAATTAACCACTGGACGCCTTTGATTTTATCCTTTATTCTTAATTAGGGGGCCGGGGGGAGCCATTAGTTTTTAAGTGGCGAGCGGACCAATGCTGCTTCGTTTTTCCCCTTTTCGCTAATCCGCCTGTCACACTGCATCAAAGATCGCGGCAGTCTCTTTCTGACACCGCAGTAGTTGGAGATACTACCAATACACTCCCATTTCACGCACCGTTGTGCGTCAGCTTATGCCGCGCGTCTCATTCCTCCTTCAACACCAAATAAGTTGGAGAGGGTGCGTCCGATCTAAAAGTTGCTCAGGATTTTTGGACCCAGAATTCCATCTCAACTTTAGGTTGAAATGCGGACGATGGGTTTGGGACACTCGGTATTCAGGAAAAAATGTTTAAAAAAGAAAAAAATATGCACTTCGTTGTATTATTTTTTAGGTGAGTATGATTGCAATGAAGTAAGTAATTGCCTCAAAGCATAGAAGAAATCATTTCAATTATTTTTTGAAAATTTTCTAGATTTTTATGCCACAATTATCATACTGTACAACCAATAGATATCGCAGAATTAAAACATTACAATTTGGGCGGCGATGAGTTGTCAGTTCGGCGAGTGATAAGAGGAGGGGTAAGGATTGTAGTTTGAAAAAAATTGTTGTAATATACGTTTGCTCTACCTCCAGTTCCCCGCCTATTCTCCCTCATCAAAGTTGCACGTGTTATGTTGAACTTCACAGCGGGCTGCTATAATGGACCATAGGGAATAGAATGAGTCTTCATTACTCTGAACGTTCACTACTGCGTGCTTTTTCTAAATTTGCTCAGATACTTGGACGTAGCTGGAACTACCTCTCAATGAAATATGTGTGTTAATATGCATTTATTCTACATTAATTATTTCAGCCAATGACTAGCCAGATTCTCTTTCTTTGACATGCAAAGAAGTGTTTAATGTCAGTTGAAATAACGATGATTTCATTTTTTGTATTAAAAAAATTGTTCTTCCCGACCCTTTTATGGATTTATTTTGTTTGATTTTTTATATCCCAGTAACATTCCCTTCCAGCTGACGAATAAAGAATAGGAATTTTTTTTTGTTAATCCACTTCATGAAATGAAACATTGAATTCGATTTTCTTCAGCTTTTCGAAAGGATTTTCGTATTGCGATCGTAAATATTTAACAAATAATTCATCTTAGCCTTTATTCACTTGACACATAACTTTTATCTTCAAAGCATTCGAAAAAACTTATAAATTACAGTGTATAAATAGTTTTGAAAATAGTGAGGCATTTTTGAGAATTTCAATGAGTTTCTGAAATAATTGATGCATTGTTCTAATTATTGTAGAACTAACACATGTTGCAATCGATTATAATCGTCACTCATTCAATAATTTTGTTGTACAGAACATATAAGTTCATCACTTTTAAGTAACTTTGGTGTTTCTTTTCGCTTTTACATTCCGTCGAATTGTTATTTCTACCATACAGAAATATAATGTTCAACTACTTCGTCCGTAATACAATGAAGAAGTGGGTGAGTTATCTTCGTTTCGATTTTTAGATAACAGAATGATGAACGGAGTAGGGCAGATAAGGAGCTGGTAGTTTTCACTTTGACGTGAAACAGGGTTACGCCCGAGTGCAGCCCAATGTCTTTTACAATGAACAATGACAAACAATAATTCGAAAACTATTTTCAAACTATGCGTTGAGAACCCATCCAAGGAATCGGAAATATTATAAAACAAATTCTGAGATTCGTCATTAAAATCAAGTGAAATAGTAGAGAATGAAGGAAATATTGTTCTTAATATTCGGTTTAGTGTGGAGTTTCAACGATGCAGTAAGTATGGATCAGGTGAATTATTCAAAGTGTTTCGAGAGAAATCGAACGTCATTTTTTTGCCCCGATTCCCAACTGCACGAATTTCCGGAAAATATAACAAAATCGGTAAGTGATAAGGAATTTAATTTCCATTATATGCCACAAGATATTAAATGATTCATAATGATTCATGCTCATTTAGGGAGCACATATATTATTCCGTGATACTAAAACTTTGAATTATTTTTACTGCAGATTCAGTACCTGGATTTAACAGGAAACTACTTGAAAATCATACCCAGTGATATTGGAAGGTTTGTAGAGTTGAAGTACCTGAATCTAGGAAGGAATCTATTAACAGGATTGCCTGATAATTTTAAAGAACTCTGCAAACTGGAAAGACTGGATTTAAGTAATAATGATATTCACGATATTACGGCCGGAATTGGAGTTATCACCAAACTTCCAAATTTAAGGATTTTGAATATAAAGGGGAATTCCATCACAAGTTTGGAGAACTTGGCTAGTGAGGTGGTCAGAGCTGTCGATGCCAGTCATTGCTGTGAGTGAATGTCAGTTTAGTTGTAGAGGTGTTTATGATAATGCCTTAGAAGATAAAAGAAGATGAAAGTCTAAGTCGAAAGTTCTTCTTCGCTTTTGGCTCTGTCAACTCGTTAACTCAGTAATAAGCAATGAATGACATAAATAGCAAAATTATATTTAATCAACCCTTCTATCATACAGGCAGTAAAATACTGGAGGAAGAAGTACTTCATTAAAAACTTTTTTTTGTAATGATGGAATTATGAATTTTTCAATAACTTTACTTATTTAAGTTTGTGATTTATTAATAATCACATCTTGTATGTGGGCCTTCATGAAGATGCTAGTATCAACATTTTTTATTAGTAAAAATGATATTTCACTGGAAGCTGTTTTTTGGGAGTATAAAGGAAGGAATGAGGTTGAACCAGGGAACGCGTTTTCTCAGGAAAATTTGCTCACGGTAGCTTTCAAGACATGACCAGGATAGGAAGACGATTGGTACAACAATGATGGTAGAAAAAATTACGATAGCAATATTATAGGCACATATTGTTTGTAAAAAAATAACTACGCCAAAAACATTATGGGTTCATTGTATTTCCATAGTAATTTTCCTACAGCCATTGGAGTATCGCGAGGTAATTCCACTCTGTTCTAGATGAATTACAAAACAAATTATTATTGTTTTGTAGTATGGAAAATCAAAGTAAACGGTTTTTGTTTGTTTTGTCGATGCATATATTCGGATTGTCACTGGAAGTAAAAAGAATGAAAAAGCTACTCTCAACACATTTAATGGCACTGTATGCGGACGTCCGTATGAGAACGGCCCATTTTGTTAGTTTTAGTTTGTGAGATCATCGTAGTTTTTTTATTACTTTAGTGCAGACTCTTCAATTTTTTTTTATGACTTTAATAGGGAGTCTAGCACCTTCCCTGTCAAATCTGATGTGGATTTGGATGAACACGAGATATCTCGTGAATTGGATCATTGGAACGAGCAAATTAGTTCATGAAATATTCCAGTTTGTATCAAAATCGATTTACTTGAATATCTCGAAAACTATCCAATCTTTTTCAATGTCTCACCTCTCAACATATTCATCTCCGTGGACTCCATCTCAATTGATCTAAATATCTATAACCATCCATACTAAGTTTTGCAATTTTGCTGCTGCTGCAAAAAAATTGTTGGCACGATGATCTTGCGAAAAATTAATTCATCAAATTGGCATTTCCAACCGGCAATAAAATGTTTGGTATTAAAGAATAGCTGATTCGAATTATTAGTTCCTAAGAGCCAATTTTTCTTTTTTTTAAACTCCAATTGTTTTTTTTCAAAAAAAAATTGTTAACACACCAGAGTTACGAAAAATTGTCTTTACGAAAAACTGCTGAAGTTTCCATCTGACAATGAACTATTTAGGATTAGACAATGGCTAAATCGTAACTCTAATTCATAAAATATTCAACTTTGATTAAAATTGACTTTCTAAAATATCTTGAAAACTATCGAAACGATTTCAATTTTTTACATCTTCAAATATTCTGCTTGATATAATACATCTCAATCAATTAAAATATGAAATGAGAGGACATACAAAGTTTTGAGCTCTTCTTTTCGTTTCTTGAGCCGTTGGGAAGTATACCATCAATCCATTGATGGCGACGAAAGATTGAAAGAATCAGTCAAGGACATGCTCACTGTCACCTCCTCGCTTTGATATGCTCACAACCTCTGCTTATTTTCATATTAAATGAATATGAGTTCCAGTAACAATCTGTTTAATTTCCAAGTAGAATTGAAGATATTAGTAGCATGAACGTTTACGTAATGTCATTGTCATGTTTCTCAAAATAAGGTTTTTTTGCTTTCGAATGCAAGCTCTACAATTGGTGCACATTGACATTTTCAAATTTCCGTTAGAATTGATGTAGAATGGTCTGATATTTGAAAATCCGAAGTTTGGCGAAAATTTCTGTATGTCTCTCTCTTTTGCTAATCTTTGGAAGTTAAGTTTCAAAAAATGTAACCATAAGAGGACCAAACAATTAAACAAAAATTTGAAATGGGTCCAATAGGCTGATCCAATAGATCATGTGATAGATAGATCATGACCTTGTGTCATCCGATGGAGGCTAAGGTGATGATGATCTACATCTAGATATTCCTGGTTGTTCTGTTGTACCCAGGTAAGAATCGACGATCGGAACAGGGCTCATTCAACCCTGAAACAAGGCTTGAAAATGCTCAACGAGGGCTAGGCTCCACCCTTGGCTGAGCACTCGTTCAGTCTTAAAATGATAACCTCGTTTCAGGCTCGTAAATCAAGGGCTGTTTTAGCGGCTGCAGAGAAACCTAGATTCACCTGGAAAACGACATCGCAAGGTTTGAATCAAACCTTAATTTTAGATTTGTTCGAGGCATCGATAAGATATGGTATCAGCCCATTATATTTTTTTCTATAATTTCGTAGACTATCACTAGGAGGCAGGTGCAAGTATTGAATTACGGGATTAAATGAAAACATATTGATTTATATGAGCAAATTATTCAAAAAAAGGGATTGACAATAGAATTATCCTTTTTTGGCATTTTTTAATGCGTCAGAACTTGACTATAGTCTTATTCCACCTAATGAATTCAATAATTCCCATACATTTAGATTCTTATCATAAATCCAATCAACTAAATTACTTATACCGTTCCAAATGAAGGAGAAATAATTTTTTATATTCGGAACATGTTAGTATCAGGCCAAGTGTGATAAATTTATGCTCGTCATTAATACTCTCTCATTTAGTACTTTCGAAGAGAAAGATATTCACTAATCCCTTATCTTCTAGAAAAACACAACTAAAAACATTTCTTTTTGGTTTGTTTTTCAAAGCTACGACAGGTGTCATAGTTTCGCTTGGTATTTAGCTAAACATGAAATCAAATTTTTTAATGAAACCGAAGAATAGTTATTCTGAAGAACAATGCCCTAACAACAACATTAACTTCACGTGAAAATTATGCAAATACTGATCAAAAAGCAAAATGAGTTAGATATCTCACTACAATTTCATTATTTACCACGTAAATATACATACAAATATCCTGTAACTCATTTTATTGAGTAAAACTGCTGAAGTTGAAAAAAAGCTCACTTAGATGAAAAACTCTTTAGGCTAAAACATTTCACTATCCTTAGAACCAGGCATGGGCAAAGTCGGGCCTTCGGGAGCCGGGGCATAAAACCCTATTAGACCTATTATTGGAAATACTATACACCAATTGCGTGAATCCCAGGCGGTAATTGTTCAAACATCATGGTGCCAGAAATTGATTATTTCTTGGTTATTTTAACAATAAATAATTATTTAATTAAAAATTGAAAAAATATGAGATGTCAGTTCTTTAAAATTATACAAATGAATTATGAATGTAAGGTTTATTTTATAAGTTTTGCCCACTCTTGGCCAGATCACACATTTTCTAATCCGTGAACATTTTTCGATTACCTTTCCTCGATCACTCTCTGCAGCAAATTATTTTTATGTTTTTTTGCAGTAATTATTCATTACCATGGCTAACTGGAAATGGATGAATTTTCAAATATTTACCAGTGGGATCAATATAATGAAAAAAAGTCAACAAGACATGAAATGATAGAATTCAAATTTCTTGTACCCTTATGCTTCTTCGAGGCCAAAAATCTTTTAAATTTTTAAAATGCTGCTTAGGAAATTTTCAAACAATATTAATAAAAATTGAAAAATCTTTTCACAAATGTTTTTCAATTAATTTGTTGCTCGAATATTCAATTCCGAGTGATTTATTCAACGGAATGCTATGCGGAAGTTGATATAGAAAAAAATGATTAATTGATATTTTTTAACAATGCAAAATACAGCAAGAAATATATTCATATTTTTCGTTCAAACTCGCTTCGTTCAACGCTACAAACGCGTTTTCGGCCACAATGACATAAAATCGCATCATAAGCATCGCCAAAAAGGTGATTCTGACTCATGCGCTTTATAATTCTCGCTTTCGGCTCGGCTTTTGGGCCGCATTCAACAGATTAATTTTATCGGTCCTGGGTGTGAAAAACACTATTTACCTCCATTATATCAAGGTTCATCATGGGAACGTCAGTTCATACATTTGCAACGTGATATTTTCGTACGGGGGTTGAAAATGTAAGCCTAATAAAATTTAAACAACCGGCCGAAGGTTACTTTCTGTCGAAAATATTAGTAGTTCTACCTCAATAAAATTCACCAATCGCTTAATTAACCAATTGGAACTCAACAAAAAAGTAAATGTTAAGAAAAGCTAGGCTTTGAGAAAAGACGACAGTTATACGTTCGCTTACGTTTCATCTTGTTAAATTTTTCAGGCCATTGAGTGTATCATATCGCGATATGATAGTTGAACAGTCAAAGTTTCAAATTGGAATTAATCCTCATTGTATCAATTATTGATCTCTTTCAAGATTCTAGCCAAGAATGGGTAAAAATATATAATGAAAAAAAAAATCATACATTTTCTTCTTCCCAATTCAAGTCAGGTTTCAACGGAACATGAGTAAGAATCCGAACCAATCGTCACAACATCATATTCATGAATATTTTTGTCCAGGTGTGGATTTTTTAATTTTTTTTTGTTAAACCGGACGGGTGTTTTTCTGACGTTACCATTTGACAGACGTTTCATTGGACCAATACTGCAAATGTGAGGCCCCCCAGTACTGTCCCCACTATGATCGTACTAGGACCCTTATAATTGGTATGGTTATAAACTTTATTAGATGCCTAACTCCAGTTTATGACCCTTCTCTGAGCTACCTGGAATTCCGAGCATCTCCAGATGCCTCACGGAAGTAAGGGAAGGTTCTATATCACAAATTTATCTTTAATTAATTATTCGTATGCTTCTAAATTTAAGGGATTTCTTCTTTTTGGGTTTTTGTACAGCGCCGGCGGGTTAGAATTAATTAATACTGTTAACTTAGATTGACTAGGAATCATCAGTAGGGTTTTCATCTGGATTTGGATAATAAACGAATCAGGCTATAGAAAGTCTCACAGTTTTAACATTCTTTTTGAGGACTACCGTATTCTACTCCTCCCTTCACAACCTAGCATACTGCGCGGCACAGGCATCCATAACCTCTCCCTTAACCACTTCGCTAAATTAGGATTAAACCAGTTTAGAGTTTCTGCCATTTTTCGTTAGAGTAGCCCGGCAACTTTCTAGATCCCGATTTCTGTGTTTCTTCAGCATCGGCAAGGAGGCTATAGGGAGGAAGGGCGAAGGTGATATTTTCGGTCGGTTTGAAAATGTTACGTCACAACCTTCTTTCTCGCAACTCCGACAATTCTGGACCAATGATCACCACAAAACATCAACAAAACTTCGGGAATAATCAGCAGCTCATTCAATCCTTAAAAATTTCTTTAGGAGCCAATTTTTAGAAACGCGTGACCAACCGTAACTAAATCACACGTTTAAACCAAAATCTCACTCATTATCCCCAGAATTCACTGCCAACATACACTTGACTCGGAACTGGGGAATTACGAAGGTATGGTATTGCTCCGTTGCTCAGTGTGTGAGTCATGGCAAGAAGGATCCGGTAGGAGAAATAAAATTTAGTCAAAAAATATGCTGATGTCGTACCCTACATGGTCGGTATATTTATTGTAGGTTTTAGGCTCGAAGGGATAAATCCCACCCATAGTTTATAGGTATTGAAATATAACAGCTTATTACTTTAATTATATGAAACACTTTTCCTGACATCCTTCCGGAGATCAAGGATAAGTATTACCTTCGCCCGTTCCCATGCTCACATCCTAATTGTCCAACCGAATGAACGCGGGCGACAGCTAGCTTTTTATGGGCCAACAGCTGACAAAAATCAAGAGAGCCGAAACGAGGGTAAGGAGACGGGGTGCCCTGCCTCACCCAAGGTCCGTAAACCTCACAAATCTCAAAATGTATACTAAATCTGAAAACAAGAGCACAAAAGGACTCGTCCTCGCGAGAATACAAGATTCGAAAAGCCGTAAAATCCTAAAGGAGACACGTCCAACCGGTCGTGATCGAAGAGACAGCCCACGAGAAGCTAAAGCTGGTGACAAACGGAACGGAAGCGGGAAGGCCTGAATTACTCAGGATGCTAGGTCGTGGAGAGATGGCCAGGCTCCATGGATACGCGATTCTAATGAACCGAAACTTCGACCGCGAAATAAAGAGAATAGACCACCGTTCGGGACAGCAAGAGCATACTAGCGGGAACCCGAGGCGCTTCTAGGGATACCTCGCCGAGAGTGCGAAGTTAGGTTAGCGGAGTGCCAGGAGACCAAGAGCGTGGGGGAGTAATTCACCCCAATTACACACTATCGAGAGCGTGACGGGCACCCTAGGATAGCCCCCCACATATAGAGAGCATAGCCAGGGAGAGTATCACTCTCACCCAGAGAGCGTTACCAGGGGGAATATGACTCTCACCTAGGGAACGCCAAGACCAATGAGGGGCATTGGGAGCCTACCAGAGGCTCAAGAGAGAGCCGACAGTGGTCCGCACTGGGAGCCAGCGGACGCGGCTCTGCCGAGTGAGTCGGCAGTCTGGGCAGTATTGCCGATGCCCCCCACTCTCGACTACGGCTGAGTGGGCTGCCGTGTGTCGGGATGTGTTGCCCTCGCCCTCGCGTGGCTATCCCCGACAATAGCTTCTCCTGGAGCGCGTCGAATTCAAACGTCGCCCCTGACCCTTTCGGACAACCCCTCCGAACGATTAGCCGTTGAATGCCGGCGCCATTTAACATGGAGCGCTCATACACCAGTATGAGTTTTATGCTGAATGCCAGGAAGTCTCATCGAGGAAATGGGAATGTTTCTACGTGTCCGTCCTGTGCTGGTGCCTGCCTCCAGGCCTCCTAACTCCCTAAGCACTCGGGCCTCAGTCCTCACACCCTTCGACGATTCGAGAAATTCTCAGGGAGGGTCGAGATAGCAGACATAGCAGAGAACTTAGTTCAAGGCATCCAAAATCCAGTTTAATATACGGGATTTCCTGAAATGCCGTTACATGTACCATCTGCCTGATTACAAAGTTTACGACTAATACATCTGGGAGCCCGATTTAGATCTGCCTTCTGCATACCCAAACCGTCTCGTAAATACATAATTATTTGTGTGTCATTACTTGGTTAGCATAATCCAGTTAGGCTGGCAAGTGTCATGCTGACAATGCTGGATGTCCAAATATTTAACAATAATCCAATTGATAAAAATCCGGAGGACAACACTAACATGTTTTACCATTGACCAAAAATTTGAGTATAAAAATAAAAAATCATCCGAGCACGGTTATTATTGTGATGTCCAGAATTTTTACCATAAAAATTCGATTAAAATACTGAAATATTTTTATTTTCACTAATCAATTCGCCAAAAATATATATTCATAAAAAATAAATATCGAAAATGTTTCAAATGTTAACCAACAGTTTCGCCATAAAATTCCATATAGTTTTTTCAGCAATATTTAAGGACATCAAAATCAGAACAAAAGAACTGGATGTGTCGATGACAGAATACTTCGTGAGCATGCCCTAGTTAAAACGTTGTGGATAATCGCAGGTTTCGGGGATTAACAAATAACGAATGGACTGAAATCACTGTGGAACGAACTACCCGAGTGGAAAATTAGCTCAGGTTTGGATCAAGTTCGGATCAAGTCTGACTTGATGTTGGATCAGGTACTGATCCTACAACTTGATCAGGACTTGATTAAGCATGTAACGCCTTGACTCGATCCGCATTTGATCAGACGTGCCGAATCAGGGTTTGATCAAACAAAATGAATTAATCCTTGATAATCGAAATTAAAGATGTTTATCAATGGTAATGAACTAAAAATAAAAAATTGATCATTCTTTCAGATTACATTACCTCTATCAATGGGTACCTAGTATAATTAATGCTGAAAAAATCTAATTATTTTTGCCGACAGTGGGGATCCAACCGGGGACCTTACGAGTACTAATCCTATCCCCTAACCACTTTTTTTTTTTTTTTATTTTAGAGTTTCTTTATTTTAATCCTTAGTATTACAGTAATTATAAGCTTTAAATTAACTCCTTGAAAAAAACATAGCTTTAGTGTAACATAGAGTGGTGACGAAGGTGGCCTGTTGAGGACATCTCGTTCATCATCATTATGGGCCGACTGCGGGCTAAAGGTGTGGGAGGTATCTTTGATTGGGTGGATAGGAATCGATGAGACGGTATTTCGCATAAGCGTGGGACGTGAGGAAAAATTCGGCCCGTGTGGCACGAAAAAAAACCACGAGACTTGAGTGGGACTTAAGAGCAAGAGTAAACCTACTATGTACAACTATATACATGTGACGATTGAGGCTGCCGGGAGCAGCCATCCGTCTGTCATTCTTGGGTTAAGGCCTGGTGCAGTGGCGTTGGGGGACTGCAGCGTTTCTGGGGTGGTTGCTCAGCCTGATTGCTAGCTCGGGGATGTGTTTGGCGTCTTCCTCGAGCCATTTGTATGAGTGGTTGAGGCGGTGATTGTCCAGCAAGTCACGGCGCGGAATTGCTGTGGAAAATTTTATTGGGAGGTTGCCGGAGTCATCGAGCGGGATTTTTTGTTGGACGGGTGTCTGGGGAGGTGGTAGAGTATGGGGGTATTTCTGGCGTCCTGGATGATGCCGAGCCTGTCCAGGTGCATGAAGGCTTGGGGTTGTAGCTAGCCAGATTGGGTGGCCCCCCTAACCACTATACTATCGCGTTATTATTATTGCGCGAATTGTTTTGCTTATCCGATATGTATTGGAGATATTGGTTCACTTTAAGAAGCGAAAATTTACTCTTTTAAAATTTTACCTATT
Source organism: Fopius arisanus (assembly GCF_000806365.1). Lineage (NCBI taxonomy): Eukaryota > Metazoa > Arthropoda > Insecta > Hymenoptera > Braconidae > Fopius > Fopius arisanus. Next base: position 869,631 of record NW_011887773.1, on the reverse strand, counting down.
TTACTTTTGATAATAATAATAATAATAACAAGTTAATAATTGAATTATTCAGGTCAAGCTCACCTGATCTGAACTTCATCCGAATAACTACTTGGATGGGACAACTTCAGGTCAGGTTGATCTGATCAGAATCTGATTCGACTAGTTGTAGGTGGTTGGATCACAGTTTAAGTTCAGGCCGACCTGATCCGAACTTGATCAGAGTAATTACAGGCGGGCAGCTCAATTTCAGATCACGTTGACCTGATCAGAACCTGGTCCGAATGGTTGCAGGCGGGCGAAGTCACTGTAAGTGCCGGCGTACCTGATCCAAACTTGATCAGAATGATCACAGATGAGTGAACCACAAATTCAGATCAAGCTCACCATATCAGAACTTGATCAGAGTAGTAGGGATCAGGTTGGGTAAATCAAAGACTGATCAGGTTCTTATGAAGTTCGGCCTGATCAGTTCATACTAACCATCGCCATATCAAGTTCTGATCAAACCTGAGGCTCGCCTAACATAATTTCCACTCGGGTACTTTTTAATAGAACAAATAAGTAGGAAAAATCACACAACCTTTTCCATCAATTAAAAATCATCTCGTGGAACCGCCATGAGAAGGTGAACTCCCAAAATTATCATTATAATTCAGCCTTGAAGCAGCTGCAGAGCAATAAACATTCTGGCGGAAATGGTTTTAATAATGAGAAAATCTAAATGGAAAATGGAAAAAAAAAGATCCATTCAATCACTTTTTCAATCCATATATCGCTATATTGAATGAAATTAATCGTTTTGAATCTCGCATGACTTTCAAAAAAAAATTTTCAAATAATTGTTTAAGAGCGAGAGGAATGATTCGTTCTCTCTTTCGGTTCCGTCTGTAAGGGCAACAATACCTTGCCCCCTCCTCATTAGAAGGGGTATCGTACACACCGGTGCGTCGAGTTATACAGACGTACAGCTGCTCAACGCTGTAGCGTCATTGGCTGTTTTTTTCCCCCTAATATCTCTAGTTTCAGTCAGAATGAACTGGTACACAAGGCTGAACTTGCCGTCTGAGTTTTAGGAGACAGATGCACTGATCTGGAAGACAGGACAGGACTTAACGTCGGAAAGACTGTACTGTGTGAACTGCTACACGACAACTGAACTGATTGAACTGGTACACAAGACTGAATTCTTAGTCAGAACTGGAATTACTATGAGTGGATGATTGCACCCCCCTTTCTGTAAGATTGGAATCCACGGGGGGGTTTTGGCTGCTGGACTGAAGGGCATTTTGGACGTAGATAATTGCATCTAATGCACAAATAATTTAAGCTCGAAAAACCACCTTTGAGAAGAATCTTAACGTGACAGGTTAGAGGTCTTCGATCATACATGAGTCTGGCGTTCTATTCATGTCAACAGTTTTTAAATAATTGCTTCGACTTCGTGTTGATAGATCCGAGAATTTTTTCCGTGGCATGGCAAGGTATTCTTCATATGAAATAAGCAGGTAATTATACGCCAATTTATTTAACGCGAATGAAAATAATCACAGAATAATACTTGGTCGGTAATACAACCTTACTTGTGATCGGGCGAGTACCTCATCAAAAAATGGCGGCAAGTCGCAGCGTGAAAGGACGCTGAGAATCGCGTGGGATGATTGTTGGGCTGAAGTCGGCTTGGCTTGCCAGTAAATGCCATTCAAGTGACAATTGCCCAGAATCTAGCAATTATATCGAGCAAAAAGACGACAGGTTATGCCTTGATTTTTTGAGTTCGGGAGAAACGCAGTGACATTATAGAACTGTCGTGTATTCCACCATTTGAACGAAAATCCAATGCCTCAGTTCAGTTGCTCTGGGAAGATTACATATCTGGAAAAAGCTCGAAGGAAAAGGCCACAGTTATTGCTATAAATGGCTAGTTATCATTTTTCCAATTTTAATTGAAGTTTCACTGGAGTTTATTGAAAAAATGAAAAACTTAATCTAAAACAATCACTTTGTGGACTTGGTTTACAGTATTTTCGAAGAAATATCTTTTGAAGTTGAACATCAGAATAAAGAATCTTCTTTACTTCAATAATCGCAGGTTTTCATCAGAGGTACACTCATTTTTTGTGTAGTTCATGGTTAATACATAAAAAGTGGTGAAGAGATTTTTGAAACAATGCATGTGTGATCCTACGAAAACTGGCAAATTTCTGCAATAGCTCTGTATCCGATTATTTTTTTTTATTAACTATAATCGCGGAGAAGGGAAAAACCTAGCGGTGGAAGGGAGGGAAGGGAGTGACGACGACGGCGGAAAGGGGCAGAGGGGAAGGTAATTGCCCCTACAACCTAAGTTGAAAGAACGTCAGGGGTAGGTCGAATTTCCACGTACATACGACTTAAAATGTGGAAAAAACAGAAATAAGTGACGATATGTAGGATGAAAGTATGCTAACTTCCCAATTGAGCATGTACAATTTTCAGCTCAATTTCAACGTCGCGAGCTGGTCTGCAGACGTTAATACTAAATTGAAAAACTCGGTAAAATTTTGACTTCGGTTTTTTCGTCTGGAACTCGAAAACACTGACGAATGGTCGAGGGAAAGAAAATACCACGTTAGAGTACTGAATAAATTCGAAAAATATCAACCGAATTCAGTGACGAATTAGAAGTGATGGAGAACGTTGCATCGAGATTTCTGAAAGAAGAGAATCCTTTGCTTAGATATTTAACAGAAAAGTCGGACTTTCAATTTTGAAAATTTTTTGGAGTTTCACAAAAATTATATAAAATTTATGGAAAATTATTTTGAATTAATCTGGAAATAATAGTCGAAGTTGTTGATAGACTTGAAGTCATGTGATTTATGATGCAAATTATCATTATTATTGGTTGTAATTAGCCTAAAAATTGTGAGTGAGAAACAGAAATTGAACAGCTCACTAATAGAAGAAGTCCACTTTTTGCTAGATTTTGGAGAAAATTGCTCCCCCCTTAAGACTTCACTTAGCATGTGTAGCGTACCGGCTCAAGTTTGAGCAGAGTTGCCGCTCGGTCGGCGTCTAGAGCAGGCATGGGCAAAGTCGGATCCTCGGGAGCCGTGGCCGTAAAAGCCTATTAGACCCATTATTAGAAATACAATACCCCAATTGCGTGGAGCCCAGCGTAGTCAGGGTGGGAGTAGCAGCGTGTACGAAGTGGGGTGCAGTTAGACAGAGAGAGCACGGCGCGCTTTCCTTTCAAATTTAAAAAACCTTACCGCCTAAAGATTCAAACAAAGAATAAATAGATTCATAACAAAAATGGAGTTGAAAGTTTTTTTTATAGAAATGTCCCACAGAAAGCTCTGGGTTTAAAACGAATGGGATTTTTCATTACATTTTAATCTATTTTTCTTATTTTTTGCCGATATATGAGCCAAAAAAGACAACTCTAAATGATTTCACCATGAAAGTTCTGCAAGGAAATTTCTCTCAAATAATTTGTATGAACGGATTCTTTTAACTCTATTTTTGGTATGAATCTATTTATTCTTTCAATATTCATATTGGAACAAATCTTGTATTAACAAAAATTTAAAAATCTTTTCAACATTTTTTAAAAATTAATTTACTGCGGAAATATTCAATTCAGAGTAATTTATTCAACGGAATTTTATGCGGAAGTTGATAGAGGGAAAATTGATTAATTGATATTTTTTAACAATGCAAAATGCAGCAAGAAAAATATTGCTATTTTTCGTTCAAAAATTTAAATTTTTGCGCGTTGACTGACGTAACGATTCCCCCACTCTGACCCAAGCATCGTGGTCTTGCCCCTCCAACTACCTGCACGGTACAATAGGACCCCTTATTTTATAGTCATTGGCCTAATTGAGGTTGGGAGCTAGGTGAGCCGATTGAGCGCACTTTGCCCATGCATGGTCTAGAGTAGTCAAGGCTGTCATGAGAAATAGTCATTCTCGTCATTGAAGTCGGAATCTTGAGCATTTTGGTCTATCCGTTGTTGTTCTGCCTCGAGAAATACGTGATGGAGCGGCTGATCAGGTGGGCGAAGCCGAAATATTGACAATTTTCTAAGAAAATTATATTTTATTGAGGAATCCATAATGCCATCTCTTGTTGTGTTTTTTCGAATTGAGAGAATCGAATGATTTCAATTGAGATTATTTGAAATTATAGTTGAGTCAATTCACCTTCAATTTGATGAATAATAATTCTGCTATTTTTTTGTCGTCGATTAGTTAGTCTCGAGATATATATTCGGCAATTTCTGTAAATTATTGATTATCGGAGGAAATAAGTAGACTCAAGTTCTGTTGCTGTTTTGTATCGGAACGGACCCGCGAAAAGCCGTAATTCATATTTTGTATTTCCAAATTAATTTTTTCCTAGAATTATATTATTCATTACGTTGAGTAGAAAAATTGTGGCTCCATTATCAGAAATGAAAGAGTAACCCAGCCTCGGGTTAGGGAGCCCCTTCTCCTTGTAATATGTAGAGTCTACTCAGACCGGAGCAGTCGGACTTCTAGAATTTGTTGGGTGTTTGGTAGAGCTGAGGCGAATTGGTGTCACTTATGGATTTTGTACTGACTGAATTTTATGGTTAATTCTTCATAGGCGTTGCGTACGTCACAAACTATCAATTGCATGCCATGTCAAACAACAAAGTATGGAAATGAGCATTCAAAATGGATAACCGAAAAATAATGGAAAGCCAAAAATATCTATGAATGAAGGGACACCTACATATCTGCCGCAGGACTGCTATTGGTGTGACTAGCTCTGGCGGCTATTAATACTAATAGATGTTTGGCAGCTAGATGTGCACGAGCTTTTGTGAGCAGTGAGGTGGGAAATTAACTTTTTTTTAGAAATCCTTGAGGGCGTCCATTATGCTGATGGAGTTAGGTATGGGACGTTCTGATAATTCTAACTCTCTATGGATTTCGAATAAGTTCAAAATGATAGAATGTTAACAACTTATAATTAATAACTCCCTACTGCTCGTTAATTGTAAGACTCACAGTATTTTTTAAGCATACTGCGAAAAAAAATAGTTTTTAAAGAGGAACTTTCGTCTCAGCCTTTATCTTCTTTGCTGTCTTCAAAGATTACCTTGAACTTTCTGACACTCTTCAAAATAGTTTAGTTGATTTCGTCATCTCCTTGGAAATTATTACAAAAAACATAAGATTCGTGGATTGATTCATAGATAATCAAAACATTAAAATTTTAGCAATCACCAATATGACGAATACATCTCTACTGGGACTTCCCGATTTGAGGTCATTGACTTTGGCTGGAAATCCTCTAAAAACGCTGCAAGACATTCAGAGTGAAAAACTTAAATGGTTGGATTTATCAACTTGCAGATTGAATTATCTCGTTGCAGATACATTCAAGAAACTTCCTGCGTTGGAGTATTTGAAACTATCACATAATCCAAAACTTGTTTATAGCACAAGGTAATCTATGAATAAAAACAATCCTAGAGAACACCTAACAATATTAGAATTAGCGCCAAAAAAAAACTGGAATTGTTGAATGATCTTAGAAAAAAAATGAGAGCAGGTAGCATTTTAAGATCTAGTCGGAAGGTTCATTCTACAAAGAGAATACAATTGCATGATATTAATAACTTCTGGATAGACGCTGCGTTTTCTTCCAGCGCTCCGCCTTCATTTCACCAAAATTACAATTTCCATCCCCAGGGCTATCCGTTTCAATTTTCAGCCCCTGTACCATTGGGCGGCTCTCTCAATACTTCTTTTTGAAATTCCGAGAGATTTGAATTTGAGAACCATTCTGGCCTGATTGCACTGAATGGTTTGTTCAGTATTCATTCGGTATTCAGCCAGACCAGACTATCTTGGTTGTCGTATTCTGGGTAACGGTGGTGTTCCTGTAAGTGGTGGTAGGAGCTAGAAGACATAAGGATATCAAGAAGAAGAAGAAGAAGAAGAAGAGTTTATCATTGGTGAATCTTCGGACTCAGGTGGTTGTCACTGGACGTTGCTGAGGTTGACGAACTCGCTGGTTCGATGCGAAAAAAAAATACCTATTTTCCTTCTTCTTCTTTATGTATTTCTTATTGTTATTGCTCCTATTGTGAATGAAAAATCGATATTTATTTGGATATATGGAAAATTAAAAAATTCCTGCTTGATTGCGCGGTCGCTTTCTGCCGGTATCAGTTCAATCAACGGTCAAGCAGGCAGAATAATCCAATTACATCAGGTAACTCCGTAAGTGGATGAGGCCCCTCTTCCGACTCTCACTAGCGAAGCTGGGGCGCCGGTCGAACCAAATGAGCTGAGTTTCTCGGCTCCTGACCTAAACGACACACTTACCACTCTTTCTACTTTCCTGGCTTGTACCAGTGCGCCACTCGACCACCTCACAAACTTCGCGGGGGCTGCCCGCCTGACTTTTGGAGAGGGAAAAAATGTAGAAAAATGTTTAAAAATCAAATGCGAAAAATAATTTTGATAAAAATTGAATGTATCGATAAATAAAACTCAGACTTCCCTCAATCTTTCTGGCGCATGCGCTAGAGCTAGACATGCGCGGAATTGTAGCGAACACTGGGTCACTAGGCAGGTCGAAATATCGGGTAAAAGGTGAACCCTTCAGATGAGTTGTCCGTAACTAGTCACGGCAGGTAGTGTCCGGAGGAGAAAGGATCTTATAAATCTCACGTAGTGGGGCCAATTGCGTGGGACTAAGTACTGACGTACACAATGGTTATAATATGAGGAATTACAGACAAAGAGAAAGATACCCTTAGGTTTCCTTTAAAATAGAATTTAAATTTATTACGCGTCACTTGGTATACAGAATAGATGAAAGTCCAAGATAAAAACCAGGGGTAGATCGGAAAAAAGTGTAGGAGGGAATAGTGTAAATGTTGTTGGTGTGTTTTTCTGACTTACGGTTGTAGAAATAAACGGCAGCAGGGAAGGGGTGATCTCTTGGTGTTTCCTCTTCGCAGCGGATTCTGGAGGACTCCAAAAATATGCTAGATCCTCTAGCACTGCTGGAGTCGACGAACTGCTCAAACACGCTTCTCTAGCACTGGTGATGATGATGATGTGACTCCGGAGGTGTTGGTGGTGTTAATAGACCTGAGTCGTCCACTCAGGCAGAACTTGGTTGCTCCCTAGCTTTATGTTGCTAGGTATAGAGAGATCCCGGAGCTGGACACTCGGGGAGACTCAGTTGTACGCTGAGTAATTCACCAGGTCGGTGCTGGCTTACAGAAATATCCGTGGCTGAACGCCCGGAATGAACTCAGTTGTACGGCGAGCGATTTACCAGGTCGGTGCTGGTTTGCAGGAATGCGATGGATCTGACGCAGTGCAGAAAAATCGAGCTGTGCACTCGATGTAGCAGCGATGAGAGTGGGTGATGCTGCAGAGCTGCTTCCCAACAGACGGATCTTGAAGGATCAGCTTTATTAATGAGCAGGGCCCCTCGTTAATAACCCAGAATTTGTAATGGGGCCGACTGACTTGCCTCCCTTGAAGTACACTCAGGGCACTCAGTACACTCAAGCACTTAGCAGGGCCCCTCGTTAATAACCAAGAGCCGAAATGTTACTTTCGACTCGTTGGTTGTGATTAAAGCTGTGCACTCGATCTGGGGTTGCGAGGAGAGTCGAGTTATACGCTCGGACTCCGCCCAGTGGTGACGTCAGAGGGTGGTTCTGCAGAGTTGCTCCCCGGAAGACTGGGCCTGGAGAGTTGAACTGGATGACGAGCAGCGTACCACTTGAAGATTTCGAGTCGACGATTTAATTTAGACTGACTTTATTTGGCGAACAACCGCCCTCAATATACTGTTCTGGCGTGATTACCCGTTGGCATTTTGAGATTTCGTCATCCAACGTTTTTCGAGGTATGGTGGGAGGCATCTTCATATGATGAACAATGTATTCAAAAGGGATGTTTCCTCATCTTCATCATCACCAATGTACCCTCACGCTGATGGTACCCCCCATTTCCCCAGGTGCGGGAGAAGTTTTTGAGAAAGAAATGGGACGAGCGCGCATTGGCCTCTCCTTGACAAAAACAAGTCGCCATGGAAATTTGTCTACTGCGCCGACGCTCGATGGCGGGTTACAGAATGCTGAACCAGTATGAACATGGCACGGTATGGCATAACTATGGTTATCGACTTACGCCACAGGGGTGGCGTCGTTCAGATGGACCTATTGGAGAACGTCTTCCTCAAGTCAGTCCGGAACGAAAGTCCCCATTTCTCGTACGTTTCTATTCTCTTCTGAGCCGGCTCGCATTTTCGGCAGACACTACGAATCCTTCTCACTTGGCATGGTGCTAATCATCGGAAGGCCTATGCGATTTAGTGAGTGAAAGCAATTCGACCTCGAGTGGAGGCCAGAACTACTTTACATGAAGGCACATGCTTCACCCCAATACGATGTGTTTAACCCTGCGGAAGAGTCTCTGTGGCCGAAAGCGTTCGCTTCACGGCCCCGAGGCTATTCATCTCACTGATCGGGTACGCGTAAGCGTCCCTTTCGCTTGCTGTTTCAATTCAAGATCGAAACAACGTACCCGTCATAACCCCGAAGGGGATTATTTCAACTGGTGCCAAGCTGCTAAAGTATCCGCTCGCCATCAGCACTCAGCTTTAACTACCTCGAGATCTCCTAGGGCCTTCTCCCCTAGTCTGAACCTCTCGGCGACTATGGGTCATTACGTTACTCAACCAATTAGTTCGACGGGATTATCGATGTTAGTCCTTTCACGTAGCCGTTTTTCCCGAGTGCAAATCGATATGGTACCATATCACGTTTCCTCCCACGATGTAGTTGGTTTCATTCATCTGCGGAGTAGTCCAAAAGGTCGTCAAATATACTGGTCATCTTTGTTCGGCTGATCTAACCAGCGTTAGATGTCGCCACAAATTCTACTTTTAACTTTGCCGGTACTATTTTATGAGTAACGATAAAATTTTGTTACATATTTCGTCAGCTTATTAGCATAGTATCTCAGTGGATTATCAGCATGTCTGCTGATAAACTGGCCATTAGACATCAAAGCCTGTTATGGGTTGCACAAATTACGAACAGTACTCGTACGATTTCAACTTATGTCAAGAATCGATAAAATTTTATAATTTTACGTTTCCATGCGTGATAGGAATGGCGAAAAATAGAACTTCAATTACCCCTAATTAATGACAAGTGTGTCCCAGATTTTCGATTAATGATGAAGCTCAAAAGAAACAACTGTTTAAATGATGCACTGTGATATAATGAAGGGGGATTTCTTAGAAATTCAATAGTTTTATAGATTTTTCATTAAAAAAGTAATATAAAAATCTGTTATGGAGTTTTGACAAATATATTCCCGAATTAGCCGTTGTGGCGTACTGACTGGGTAGAGTCAGTCGAGAGAGCCAACACTACAAATTATGTCTCAGAGAGACACGTCTTTGACTTGCGTCCAAAGCGCAGAGAGCGATTTAGAGATCTAACTTCTCAACCCTATAAAGGGGAGAAACAAACAGAGAGCAACCGTCCCTTCGTCCGGGTATAGGAGGAAGAGGACCGATAGCGGTGAGTGCACGGTCTTGTACCGTGGGATGGCCACTTCTCAATCCTGAGAAAGGAGAGAAAGTCCAGGTAGTACAGAGTGCGTAGGATTACTAGGAGGTAAGGCAAAAGGAACTAGATAGCTAGCCAGGTAGTTCTGCGCTCAAGGCAAGACCGAGCACGAACTGGTCCAGAGAACTCGCGTAGGCGTTTATATAGCTGCCAGTGCAGAGTAGGAGAAGCGTCGTGTGACGTAGTCCCAAGTGCTCCCCACTCTGGTATTCGCAGTGCCACCGTACGGGAGTACGATCTAGGCCCCGCAGGTAATATAGAAACACTACCGCGGGTAGGTAATGTAGCGAAGGCTACACCGTGGAAAATATTTATTTTTCCTATTTAAAGTTGCAATATTTGAAAAGAAACTAATAATTGCCAAAAACAATTTCCGAAATATATTCTCCAATTTTTTTACCGCAAGTTTAAATCCCTCCATTTTGTATTAAAAATTTGAAGGTTAAATTTGTTGCCAATTCTGGCGGAGTGACCATTTTATTCTGGCTCGCACTCCACCCTACGTGCCTGCCGGGAATATAGTCATCAGTGGGATTTATTCGCACAGAAAGGTCGGGTAATTGGATACCCATTAGAATTTGGAGATTATCCTGACCCTAGTAATAGGTCGGCTTTTGATTGAAAGAATTTTGATTGGATAATTATCCGCTGGGCTTATTTCTATCTGCTACTATTTATCTTGAATCTTCGATTTCATTTGGCCGAGATTTTCATTTCTTCACGCAAAAATATTAATTTGCTTTTCACAAATTACTTTTCACTAGTAAGTATACGTAGTAGAAAAATTTTTTTTCTCAGTGTACAACACCCGAGTAGTATCTTATCAGCAGGGTTCCTTGGCCTCATATACGGGAATTGTGTGGGTGGCCATTCGTGCTCTTCAGTTTTCTCACAGACGAGAGGCCTGGTATTTATTATGATTCGTCGAAAATTCCAAAAGTAAGTAGTGCGTTTCCATTACAGTATGATGAATTTCACGGTTACAGTACAACTCCCACCAATTCTCTATTTAGAAGTAAGGGAAGAGCAGACTCTCGAAACCTCGACACCTTCAGGTCATGATAATAATAATTGTGCGGTTATAATTGTTTTGGTGTGTTCCCCAACACCAAAATAGTCCAGCTGTGGATACGCTCTTCGTAGGAACAATAAAAAGAAAAAGATACCCAGCTCCTCGTTTTCTTCTCCTTCATCCTTACCGCGACCGAGTACTTCTAGTACGCAGCAATATTCTGGTACGGATAGTGAGGATGATTCATGGTTGGCTTACCACGTTGCAGTAGGAAGAAGCGTTGAATTGAGAAGAAGAATACCAGAAACAGACCCCCGCAGAAGTGTATGAATGCGTTTCATGTTACTCTTAAGAATAAAGACTTAGTAAACTATTCAAAGGTGAGGTCTTATACATTACAACTATATGAATTGACTTTAGAACTTGTATTTCTTATAGGCCGTCATGTAGGACAAGCGGTAATGATATTTTCGGCAATGGGCCAACGTAAAAATGTTAGAAATGAAGAGAAAACCGAGAGAGAGAGAGATCGGAGGTTAACGCCTGACGAGGAAAATAAATGCGGGAGTTTCAGCTTCATAGGAGCTTAGGTAGTATTAATTCTCTTTTCCTTTCTGTGGAGCAGGTGTTACCACCTGCACGGGTATAATGCATGCCGTTAACCTCTACTAACAAGGAGAGTCCCGACCAGTTTTCTTCGGCAAATCGTTTACTCGATTAGGTTATTTTGAGGGGAATCCGGGGGGCCTTCACCACCTTCACCACCTTCATCACTTCTTTTAGTAATACAATCAGACGATTTTGAGGAGCCTTCATAAACTATTATTATTTTTCTACGGAAGGGCATTTTAGCCTTTCTCCGAGAATCCTTTCCTCTTTCCACCCATACTGAGCAGCGCAGGTATCAGTAATCTCTCCCTTAGCTCCTTCGCTGAGCTAGGCTTAAGTATGTGTTAGAGTTTGGTTACTCGTTTCATTTTAGATTCAAGTTTCGGATTGCTGGTTCCTTGGCTTCAAAGAATTATCGAGTACCCGGCAGCCTTTCTAGATTCCGATCTACTTGTTTTGTATGTCGGCGAGAATGGCTATAGTTTTAAAAATATCATGTGACAAGGTATAAGTAACAACGGACGATTTTGATCTTTTAAGATATTGAGGTACAGCAGAATGTCACTGTCCGTGAAGATGCTGATACATCCCTATCTCGTCCCTATCACATCCGTATTTCTTGCAGTGTGCAAAAAGTATGCACGCAATGTGGTCACGACAATGGGGAAAGCGCGAGTATGTCTTTCAGAATAAATCCACGGCAGTTGCAGGATTAGTGCATATCGCGTTTGCCAAGTATCGTTCCACTGACAATTACATTTATATTGTGCACAACGCGCATAGCTTCGATGCACAATTTATTTGACGTTATCTGTTCAATGTTGGAAGAACAAGACTCTCGAGCTCTATTTTCAACGATATAAAAATATCTTTTAATTACATTTTTTTTAATCAAAAAGAAAATGTCCAAACACGTGCATAAAAATTTAAACCATTTTGCCCCCACGTTTTAATCACGCGCAGGCGCCATCGCTCGATGTTACTCTATCACACACATATACGACAATTCTTGTAATCACGTTAGGTCCCTTACAATTCGAACCTCAATAATTTTATGGCTGCAACTCCAAGCCTACCTGAGGCTGACCACCTCTGCACTATACCATTATCGATCTCCTCACAAAAAGTAGTCATCAGAAAAATGGAAGTGTAATTTTCATAATACAGAATACATTTTATCAGGGCCGTGGTCAGACAGATATTTCTCCGAATTCTCATTATATTGTGATTTTCAAAGAACGCGCGAGATCTTGCACAAATTCAATATCTTGCGTGACAAGTTTATCCTGACAATCCCAAATTTTTACAAGCAGCTTACCTACAGCCTACATCGTTATATACTGCTGGATCTGAAACGATCCACACCAGCAGCTTATCGGGTACGCAGCTCGATCTTCCCAAATTTCGAAAAATAGTTCGTGCACGTATACGAAAAAGTATAAATCAAAGGTAATAATGAATAGGCTTGTCAGTTTTTCTTGATATGGCCCCGCGAAGTACGTCCAGCAAGAAAATAACAGCTATTCTTCAACCACTGTAACATTTGAAGAAAGAACAGCGTCAGACATTGCATAGAAAAGCTGATACAGAGTTAACCCTTAATCCTTTATATATAAATAACAACACCAATGATATATAATGTTCAATGCACACTTATATGTAACCTTAAGCCAGGAAATATATGTGTGTATTGAAAAATTTACGCGGTAATAGATCAATTGGTAAACCTCAGAAATATCAATTGAAATCGTATAAAAAAGTACCTCGTGGTTAGGCCGTAGGTGACAAGTGTCTATCAAGAAAGAAGAAGATTATTGTTCAGCAAGGAGAATCCCTCCCACTCCTTCCAGCGCTTCTATGTGGTACTTCGATTTCTAATCTCATTAGTAAATAGTAAGAGTGCCACAATCGAAGACATGGACTATGCATAGAAAATTGTACTTGTTCCAGAAGACGGGATTGGCGGGATTACTGATGATAGATGTCAGACACTCATGACGCCAGATGACCGTTTCATTACGCTGAAAGCTGTACAAACACAGGGAACAACAGGTCACGTCTTCATCATGAAATGAATGAAATCCTAGTGTGCGATTCATACGCTGATGAACGTGAGAAATGAAACGCATAGCAACAAATTTTACAGGGTTATCGTAGTTTAATACACAACTCTCATCAGTTGTCCATGGATACTGAGACTTTTGATGATTCAAAAGGAAGACCAAGAACTTTGTCAAACTTCGCGGATTCAACCACGTTTTTCTAGCTGTTGTGTAGATGATTACACTGACGAGAGTATTGAATTAAGAGGAATAATTGAAATTCTACCGAAGAGATAGCGGAAGAATGCTGCAGCACTTTTGCGCAAACTGTAAGTGATGCCAAGAGAGATTGTATCTTGGGACGGAGAAGACATGGTAAGCATCAACGGGTAGCTTATCAAAAATTCAAACATAGCAGATTTTATTATCGAAGCAATGAGAAAAAGACTCCCATTGGGAGAAAATTATTTGGAAATGTACTAAAAGTGTATAATATTCTACGAAAGTTTATTGGTAACGAGGAGTTGTTACGGATAACTATCAATGTAGAGATCAATGTAGAGATCAATGTAGAGATCAATGTAGAGATCGTGTAACCTGAAATTCTGATGGAAAAGCAGCCTTCTTTGAAAGAATTAACATTCCACATATTCCCGCACCAAACGCTATGTGGATGTTCTTCAGAAAATTGTCTTCGCACACAATCATACAAAACGGATACGAGTCGGGGTGAAGCAAGAAGTTTCTGAAATCAGACTTGTCTCTCATTACTGTAACCCACTAGTGTATATCTTACAAGACATCAAGGCTGAAAACATCGACGGAATATTTTACGAAGGAGAGTTATCAGGATACGGCACCGTGACAGTAAAAATGAGCCATGTTTAGGATAATCTCCCTGCTGTGTTACCTAGCAATAATAGTATGAAGTACTACTCAGATAATAAATCACGAAACTTCATCACAAGTTTACGGGAGGTGGTTAACTTACCTGGTAGGTGGAATGTCGCTCTCTCGGAAATGCATAGACCTGTGACATTTTTGCCTATACCTGCACGTTACAGTCGTGACAATTGTGACAGTCGTTACAATTGTGACAGTCGTTACAATTACTTGACATTAGAGAGCAAAAGTAGGCTGACATAAGAAGAACGAGAAACCGCGAGCCTCACGTCCAACGCCGTCTTACAGGATGAGATCATCACTACAGGTGATGAGCTCATGAGTAAAGAGAAAGAGAATCATCCGCATGGCGTATACGGTAGTATTACAGATTAGTAGGATAGTATAGACGGGATGTCATTTATGAAAAATCATGTTAAATTCATGATGAATGGCGGCGGCTATTTCTCTGTACAGCGGGCATGTGCTGATTGCTGTGAAAATAGGGTCACACACGCGCGTCATTATCATGAAGTCTCCTTCAAACTATGTATGTATATGTATATATCGAATATATGGAAATAAACGTAAATATATGTATATAAACGCTGATATACATACCCCACTAATGCGTATTGTCCAATTAGACATTGATAATTATCAAGAGGGAGGAATGCAAATCAAGATATCTTCATCCCCTCTTCATCTCCTGTTACCATGCATGAAATTTCAAACGATCGAAATAGATATAAGAGATGAGTATGGAGCGCCAATACCATTCGAACACGGTATGATAACTGTGACACTTCATTTCACACGAACCAAATAATCACAGATTATGCGCCTACATTTTCACCCTTTATATATACAGGTACAGGTACAGGTGCACATGGCGGTAAAAATTGTGTGTACATGGGTAGTACCAATAAAAAATGACATGGTATTGGTAGTTTCTTGGGCAGTCCCTTCGGAAGAATACTACCATTCCTCAAGCAAGGAGCATCCCTTATCGGAAGAGATGCTCTGCGATCCGGTGTAAATGTCCGGAGCGATGTTCTCGAGTATGATATCCCTCCAAAAGACTGTCTACAGAACGGGGCCTACCAATTAGGCGTCAATTTTTTAGAGGAAGGCTGAAGGCTGAGGAATCGCAGATGGTTGTCAGGTAATTAAATTCATCACTGCCCTTCTTACCCGAGATGTCATCAATTTGACGGGTCACACCGGATCACCACTTTCGCTTTTACGTCAGTAGCTCTTCCGTCATGTCTCATACATAGTACGTTAAATCATAGAACCTTTATATGTGCTATGCGTCGAGTCGTTCATATCAGAGTCTGGTTGACATAAAGCGAAGAAGAATTAAAAGGTTCAGACGGTGAGAAATTTCTTGCTGATAAATATAGTACAGATTTTTGGAGCCCTACAGTATATACAGAATCATATAGTCGGTGCATACCCAGCGGACGAAATCCCAATGGCCTGGATGAGTCCGACTGCAATTATAGCAAGCACACATGGCCACACCCAGCCAGGAGAGCACTCGATCGAGGTGGTAGAGAGTGATACTTGGACAGCTTGAGACTATTTCCTACCGTGCCCCGACACATTTCAAGGCCACGAAAGAACTGTAAACTCTTTAAGTCCGGCATCCGCCAGCACCAGCATCACCACTGTATGACTATGTTGGCTATTTCTAAAAAGTTCGTTTCGTAATTCACTGTTCGATCCATATCTCATGATCGTCTAGCGCGTGAATATCATAATGCATTTATGAAGGGAACACGTAATAGCACGCCGCTGGAAAATAATGTAGCGGGCGTGGTTATGATTGTACGTTGTGGTGTCGAAAATGTAAGTAGCTTATAAGGATAGTATGTAATTTATGGGGTTATATTTGGGAAAATATATATTCAATTAATAATTAAAATTTTGCGTTTCTATTTCTTCCAGTATGATAGCTACTTTGACGTTCCCCCAGCATTTCTAGTCACTCCCACCCCACCACTTGACCCACAGTGACTGTTGGTGAGGGGCGCCATGGCAGTTCCCATACCATTAATGCACTATCATATAATGAAGGTGGATTGTTTAGAAGTCCAAACAATGAAATTGAACGATCAAAAATTAATTCAAACAATGTCAACTGGACAAACATTTATGATAATCTACCGGGAATAATTCGTTTTGTTGAAGAAGAATGTAATCGCACAAAAAGTGAATTGAACGATTTTGCGTGACTCACACAATTAGCTTATCTTGTTGCCTTAATTAAACTTCTCAATAATATTCACCTTGGAATGCAGAGAACAACATATCTTTTAGTGACCAATGATGATTTGAACAAACCGTTGTAACGAGATTTTTCTCGTTACGGGTTGAAATCCCCCTGGTAACAGAAAAGAACCCTGTTGTATGGACAGTGGAGGCGGAATAGCCATCTAGCGGAGCCGAACAGCTCTCGGATGGATGGCAGGTAAGACTTTCCTCCGATGAGGGGCCAAAGGCATAGCGGTTTGGGTGGAAACTGCGACC
The DNA here is from genome assembly GCF_000806365.1 of Fopius arisanus. Classification (NCBI taxonomy): domain Eukaryota; kingdom Metazoa; phylum Arthropoda; class Insecta; order Hymenoptera; family Braconidae; genus Fopius; species Fopius arisanus. The sequence goes on along the minus strand of NW_011887773.1, from coordinate 852,941 downwards.
CCTGTCGGCCCTGAGGACGTTAGTAGACTGCGCATATTTGGAGTTGTCTCAGCATGTGATAGGGAGTATTGGGGCCGACGTACAGGCCGTCCAACTGAGCAACTCCGAAGCGTTACTGACTTAGACTAGGGACCAACGGCCAGGTGAGAGGACTGGTGCCCCCGGGATCCCGTCGGGTTGATTGGCCGTGGCACGGGTAACGGAATGACCGTGTTGCCGCCGAGATATCCAGACTAGGGGGAGAAGGCCCTAGGAGATTTCGGGCAGTCGAGCGCGAGCTCTCGATTAGAGCGGCCGCAACGCCGCTCGCTAGCTGGAACAACGCATGGCTGAAACAGCTTAGCAACGGGAAGTTATCCTTCCTCGTCCGAGTGATGCAAATCACTAGGGCGAGCATAGGGAGATGCTCCTGCATCTCCCGTGAAATCTCATGTCTCGTTTCGGAGCATGTGGTGACGACCATTGTGTTTCCGGAGTGATCTGTGCCCGGACGAAAAAGGTGATAGTGCGTGGCCCGTGGGTCTGGAGTCGAGAGGACTCTTGTCGACCCGACATGCGCCGCCATCTTGAGTAGCCAGGGACGGTAGCTCGCGAGGGAACGGGCGAACTGCGTGCCAGGAGTGTGGGTGGTCGTGAGGTCGATGGGAGATATCCACCTTGGTCGGATCAGCCTCCTGGTGGCCCAGGGAACCCCGTGAAGTCGCAGGCGAGTATGATCTTGCCTCGGGTAGCCATACCTGAAGGGCAAGAGGACCGCCCTGAGAGGCCTGGAAAGGCCTCCCAGGGGAGGAGAGCGCAAGGAACCGTGCTCAGCGTCGCGAGTGATGGCGACGTTGGGCCTGGAAAGGCCCAGAAGGATTTGGGGTTTCTCCGGGTGGACCACTCCCACTCTACCTAATCACAACTGAGGCTAGCTGGGCATGTGGCATGTCCAGCGGCCAGAAAAGTCCCTCGGGTAGCCGCATAGGCCCTGCGGGCCGGTTTTGTCAGGCCTTCCGAAAAGGTCTGGCTGGCGTCCGACACTTTAGAGGCATGGACATTGGTCGTAAGGGATGATTCCCCTGGGCGAAATACCCCGGGAAAATCCCCCTTACACCGTTCTCCCATGTAAACGATTTATGATACTTATGGTCGTTTTTCCAGGCTCCTAAAGCTTGTATGTACGATTTTTTTTCTATTTGCTTCTCCTCTCGTTCCTTCCCCTTACCCATGATGGAAGACGTCTACCACCTTTCGACTGTTTCCATTGAGCAACATTCCAAGAGTAAATTAATTAAAAATATATCAATTTTTTTGTGTTTCAAATTCATAATTTTTTTCGGCAAATTTTTGGTCCTCAATTCTAAGATTTCATCAAAATTACAAGTTAGAAGGTACGATTCACGAAAGAAATAATTACAACATTCATTTCGTCATTTCATAAATGCAAAAATTCATCTTTCGTTTTCAAATTTAATTTCTAATATTAACAAGATAACATGAAAATCGGCAATGGTATTTTCAAGAATATATTTCTAAGTTGATCGTAGTAAATTTTTATTTTTCCCATTTGCAGTTGCAATATTTGAAAGGAACATAATAATTGCCGAACACCATTTCCGAGATATATTCTCCATGGTTTTTCATTGCAAACTAAAAGTTTTCAATTCTATATTTAAAATTAAATATTCAAATTTTGCGATAATTCTGGTGGGTCAGCCATTTTTGTTCGACTCGCACACCACTTTGAATTGGGAGATGCCCATTTGGATTGGGAGATCATCCTGACCCTAATAATAGGATGGTTCTCGGCTACCTGAGGGTTGCCGGGACCTGGTCTAATAGAACAAAGTTAGGTTAGAGTCGTTTATATCATGATATACTAGGCATTGTAATAATGGAATATATTCATTTTCCAGGAAGGAAACTTTGAAACACAGTTCACTCAAAAAGCTTGATGCTTCAGGCTGCAATTTAGATCGCCCAGGAATTCATGGCTTACCATCATTGACGCATGTGACTTTATCGCACAACATGATTCACTTTCTTCCTGACTATATTTTTGTAAAAAATGGGGCATTAATTCATTTGAATCTCAGTTTTAATGGATTGTTACGTATAAATGCGTGTTCGTTGATAGGCATGCCAAAACTAGCACACCTGGATTTATCTGGCAATCACTTGGAGAACATTTCAGCCTCAGCATTTCGAGATAATATAGAATTGAAGAGCCTGAACATTTCTCATAATGGTATGAGAAACTTTCCCAGGCTGGTAGCGTCTGTAGTCAACCTGGATCTGTCCACTAATTTAATTGAATACATACCGAGGGATAGTCTGAGGAACATGTGGAGAATAGACTCCCTAATTTTGAGCGGTAATCGACTCGAAAGATTTGAAACTGGAATGGCGAGTAGAACTTTGAAAACTTTAATCCTAAAAGAAAATGGAATACTCAGATTGTCAACTGGTAGCTTAGAAAATTTGCCGATGTTGCGAAATATCGACTTATCAGGTGAGTACACTATTAAGAATGTTACATGACATAGACTCTGTGATGTCTAAAAACCTAGGAAATAATTTTTCCGTAATTCCACAATTATTCCGCGTTGTAGGCATTAAATATGTGATACTGGTTCCTCAACATGGACCTCAAGATTGCAAACTCATCAGTAAATATCCTCGTTATTGTCCCACTGTGAGGACCTACTTGCAACAGTGAATGTCAAAAATCGACAAGTGGGAAAACTCACGCTATATCATGCTCCACTAATGGAACACCGTTCCAAAAACCATTCTAAACTGAACAAGTTCCAAAAATTGCTATTTAAAATCAATCCGGAAACACCCGCGAAGTTGACAGTACCTTGATGAATGACATCGAGATTCGATCAGAAGACTTTATTCTTCGAATGCAACTTTTTTGCTGAATTGTAAAAGCCATTGAAATTTAGTAGATGATTATGGGAGTATAGTGAGTAGGAAGCAACATTCCTAAATTTGAAGTTCGCGGTTCTTCTTGCATATGAGAGGAAAAAGAATTTCATGATGAAATTTCGTGATAAATTTCATGTACATTCCTTTTTAAAGATATTAAAGGCATATTAAATTAAATTAATATACATTAAACTGTTCAACTTAACAATTCAAAAAAAGTTTCGACTGTGTGAACGTGCTTGATATTTACCTATACCGAAACCAAATCGCACAAATAAAATTGGCAACTTATGAGTACGCCTTTCGATAACCAGTTTGTCGTCAGATGGAAGAATAATTCCGAGAGGACATATACTACAAACCTAAACTGTTTTTTTGTTCATTCAAAGGGTTGGAAAAAAATACTGTTTTTCTCTCGGGTATAAAATCTGTTAATGTTCTAGTCATAATAGATAAATACATAGGACTATTCACCGACGGTAGTGGCCGTGCGGTTAGAGTGCTAGACTAGCATGCCAACGATCCGGGTTCGATCCCGGGCACCGGCGGTCAAAATTTATAGCGCTCTAATCTTACAGTTTCACTGTCGAGCGTTAGTCCTGTCAAAAGGACGACTGTACCACAGGGCAGGTTTTTCCCCTCGAATGAGGTTTTTCCCTCCCTTCGGAAAATGCGGTACAGGGGGTTGGGGGGTGGGAAGGGAACAAATGGTAAAGACCCGAAAGGGTATACGAGAGGAAAAAATTTTTTACATAGGACTAATCGAAACACAATCCCAAAACAAACTAATATGTATTTCGACACAAGAAATGCGGCGCATCTATTGGCTCTAATTCCAATTGCGCGAGTTGTAGAAGACAAATTTACAGAATTTTAACTAAATACTGACGGCCGAATTCTTTTCCTCTTAGACAAACCAGTATCTGATAAGTAAATCACTTGGCCTCTACCAAATAAATCGACTGGCTTTTCTCCGGTCTCAGTGAAAAGCGTGAAGATGGGGGGGGGGGGGGGGGCTATGGGTTTTGCGGTGCCCACACGAGTGTCCAAGTCCGCTTAGCGGCGCTAGCATCGTCTGTCCTGGTAGGGGTGGGGTTACGCGGGCTAGCGATTTAAAATGAATGGAGCGTTGTCTTCGACACAGGCCTAATTCACATCACTTCTTACTTCTAATCAACTTTTTTCCCTTTAAATTCAATCCTGTTGAAATATTATATTTGAAAGCGTGAAGAATAGGGAGATAGGACACACAATGAAAGGAGTTCGATTGTTTCTGTATAGAATTTTTATTGCTATTAATAATGGCTGTTTTTTACACACAAATTGAATATAACAGAATTTTAGGATTTACACCATTTGGCCGCTTTTTTTTAGATTGATTAGCCGTCTCTTGTTCGCGATTAATACGGTTACAATACTGTTGCATTCTAGCCCTCGTGAAATACCGAATAATTTGTAACATCCTCTCAGAACCATGTACTTCACAAGGGAATGGCACAATTTGAATCGTAGACTTCATTCAATATAAATTCAAATGGGTCGGTAGAATTGCAATGCTTCTGGAAACAACTTTCCAAGTATAAAATGAATCGAAAGAGGTGTAAGTTGGGGTGATAAAGAATAGAATCAAGAGTCAATTGTGTTAAAAGTGCTTCCAGTCTATTTCTTATGCACTTTATCAGGTGTACTATGTCCGCGAATACAAAGACCTTGCGCCTGTGATCCAATGGTTGATGAAAGTAGCTCTCCGCACTGTCATATTTGCCACTGACCTGCATATTCTCGTGTGTCCAAATCTTCCGGTTCGTTCTTGGTCCGCCCATCACTACACCATGAATCTTTGCCCCAGCATCCTCCATCAGGATGATTGCCTTTGCTTTGAGAAGCACGTCCCCTTTCACGGGTGCTCTCGAGGCAAAAACTGCGATAGGTTAGCTATATTGGTCAGCAAGTAGCTGATACATGATTACGATGGATTGAGGTCAATCCATGGTTGGCCTTGTCATTGAATTCCGAAGAGAGCGGACCATCTACTCCAAAATCCTGCAGTCCTGTGTATCTCAAGCTAGTTCATTGAAAACGGAAGGCTGCCTGCTTGGCGATCAATACTATAGGCCCCGAATCAATTTGGATACATTGCAAATAATTGAATTACCATACTATCCGATACTGAAGTAACCATCTGTGTTTATTTTTAGGGAATAGATTAACAGAAGGATTCCAGAGCGAAGTATTCAGTAGAAATCCAGAGCTGAACAGCATAGAATTGCACAACAACCCATGGCATTGTGACTGCAATCAACTGTTACCAATCTATCTCTATCTCACCCAATCACCTATGAAAAGGACCCTTCGGACATTAATGTGTCATAGTCCGAATGATAAATCCGGATATTTATGGACCACCGCTTGTAATCAATACTGGACGCAGAGTCCGGGAAAGCGATTCGAGAGCAATAGATCGTTCGTTATTGTTGTGCTTGGAGTATTTTTAGCTTTTTTGGTATTTGCCAGTACGATTTCTATTGGACACACTGTAAAAACGAGGAGGAGACAGGCAGAGCTGAGGGTGCGAGAGGCTGAAAGAGCGGAGGCAAGGGAAAGGTTGCTGCTTCATCGAAGGTATGATATTCGAGCGGACAGGTTTAGATTGGGTTTAGATTTTTTCAATTGATGGCAATAAATATACAATCATGGATTGTTAATGACTAATAACGTATAAAGCCATATTTTTTAATTTCTCATAAAACCAATAAAATTAAATTTAAGGAAGTGCTTGTCAATTCTCTAATGTCACATTTGTATATGACGATTGAAAATGCCTACTGCCCTTATCGAAACGAAGTACTGGTCGCTGCGCAATTGTTAGAAATTATTCAATATTCATGAAATCTACCTACGAATAAAAATTCCAGTGAAGTTCACTCCAGATGCAAATAAAATTCTCATTAAAACTGTTTGAGAACATTAAAAACATTAAACAACATTATGAACATTAAAAATTCGACAAATAGGAGGGTTAGCAGTTTGGAGTGATGACTCAGTCTGGTGGTTGATAGACTCGGAGACTCCACTACAGTGATAAAAGGGGTTACCATCGGTGGATTTCTTGATCCAGACGACTCTTACAGGGTGATGGTGAAGTTGGCGAACTCGGTGGTTCGATGGACGATCTAGGTGGTCAGGATCATCACTTGTCGCATCAGAAGCTGTCGAGCGAGAGGTTCGAGTAGCCTGAAGAAAGCATCCAATTTTCCGTCTGACCGGGGGTGACGGTGCGGCTGCTCCTGCACTTCGGGTTTCGAATCACTTGATGCTCGTTTTATTCTCGATTCGCCACGTGAGTTGCATAGTCAATCTTGTGATTAATTTGAATGTTACTTCAGTATTTTTGGATTTTCTGTAGCTGAATTAGCCCCAACGTGTTAGCGGGCACGTATTTGTAATTTCGTGCGAATACTGCTTTCACGACTGCGACTTGATAAGTCCAGGAGAATCTTCGCTGGTTGATTTGGTTTCTTCTGGCTTACGCGGCTTCGACGTAAGCAGCTTCTGCAAACGGGTTTGCACAAATTAGTCTGTATAGACTCACGCAGTTCAGGCGTAATTACTGGTAGAGACGGTATTGTTTTCGTAGAAAAATGGTAGCCAATGCTAGGATAACGCTGCTTTGGCGTTGTAATTATTGATGGAGGCAGTATCGTCTCGCTGGCTGAACTTCTCTCTCTCAGCGAAATCGATGCATCAGGATTGGCACTCATCGTAGTGGTCCTTTTGCGTGTTCTTCAAAATTTTATTCTTTATTCTGGGAGGCGAGGGAAGGAGTGATCAGCTGCATTCGTAATTTTGGGGTGAAATCATTTCCATATTACTGATTTTCACGATGTCTCGGTTATTAGTGACATTGTCTATGTGACATCGCAGAAGCTCACTCCGAAGCTTCGTGAAGCTGGGGAGCTCAAGGTTGGCCCGTCACAGGAATCCCTGTCGTTGTCAGATCTGACAACGTTCTTGACTGCTCGAGATTCACGCATCCCCAAATCCACGAGGATCAGCTCGGGGAAATCATCCTAGGTTCCAACGCAAACACTACTCAATAGTCTACTCAACCTTTCCCTGAAGACGGATCAATTTAAGGCTCTGCTCAATCGGCGAAGGTGCCATATCCATGCTCCATGTGTAAGGCGGATCATTATCTCTCGTCCTGCCCCACAATACAGTCCACTTACTCTCGCTTTCAACTTAGAGTTAATGCCTATGCTCTCCGTCAGCGCACAACTTCTTTGCTCACTTTCTTACCGGGACTGCTTACATGAGATCATCTGCATGGACTTCAACTCGTGGATCCTGAAGTTCTGACACCAGCACCTATTGACGTGTTAATGTCTACGGCCACCTCATCCTTCTGGACGTCATCACCAATGGACGAAACTCACCATCCATACGTGTTCTGCAACAGCTTGTTGATGACGAAAGATCCAACTATCCTCTGGCTGTGGAACCGCTCATGAAAGGACAATATGTTGACGATATCTGCGGGGTACTGACTCAAATGAAACGCTACTCAGGACCGCTCATCAGCTGACACAGCTCTGTTTGTCAGGTGGCTTCCCATTAGCCCAATGGCACTGAAACAGTTCCGCTCTCCTGAACTCTCTTTTACCGGATATCACTTCACATGATCACCGATCCATAGAAGAATCACTCACCAAGATCCTGAGGGTTTCATAGCATCCAGCATCCAGCTTCAAGTTCTCCGTCACTCAACCTAAAACCAACTGAATCACGAAGAAAATCATCCCCTCGGAAACAGCTCAACACTTCGATCCACTCCGCTTTCTAGCGCCAGTGGTTATACGGGCCAAAGTCGGGATGGGATGAACCAGTTTCCCCGACAAATGCTCACAAATGGCGTCAGTTCAGGGAAGAACTCAATGCACTGCTCAAGGATTCTGTCATAGAAATCCATGGATTTTCGGACTCATCTTAAGTAGCAATGTCAGCCGTGGTCTACCTCAAAGTCCACAACCAACTCAACGCATTATCACTCTAGTCTGCTCAAAAAATAAGGTCGCTCCGTTCAAACAGCTGACAATCTCCGGTGGGAACTGTCTGCAGCTCTGCTCCTTGCAAGATTAACCAAGTACGTTCAGGACCGACTCAATCTCACACACGTTCCCACCTATCTCTGGGCGGATTCATCGGGCACGCTCATGTGGATCAGCTCACATTTATCAAGGTGGAAGGAATATGTGAAGAATCGAATATGACTCATCCAGGAGCTCACTCAGAATGCTCACTGGAGACTGGTACCGGGCAAGGAGAATCCTGCAGACTGTGCTTCCCCAGGTCTCTCAGTCCAACAGTTGACAGCTCACAAGTTACGGTGGACCGGCCCACAATGGCTTCATCACGACAGCTCAACCTAGCCAATTCACGCCCCTGAAAAGGACCTCGCCATACACCTCGAAGAGGAGCTTGGAGTTTTGCTTCATGTGTCAGCTCAACCAACACTCGAATCGATTACGCCGGCCCAGTGTCTTTACGGTTCTGGAAAGGACGGGGACACAGGTCATATACAGGCTGGTTGACAATTTTTGTCTACATTGAATTGCTAGGCACATCTGCACTAATCTTTCAATCTTCGGAATCAGGGAAATAATAAGAAAGTGATAAAAGAAACCAAATTTAATGACTTTATTTAATGATAACCGTGGCCGAAATACAATAGTTACTTACTGATTCTGATTTAAAACTCATTGAGTCGATGCATTCCGGGGACGAAGCGTGTGAGGAATTGAGAAATCGGTGAGATTACTCATCCGATTTCTCTTCAAAGATTTTAGTTTTACTATTTGGATGTGCTCTGACTGTGAGCGCGGTATCAATCTCATATGTGTAACCAAGAAAGCGTCATAATGTTAACCGTATGAAATGCCGACCTCAACGAAAACTTTTAAATCATGGAATTCATACGATAAATTAATTGCTTTGGATAGAGTACAGCTAGAAAAAAACACCATGCTTTAAAAATCTGCAAACATATCCTAAATTGTGAAAAAATATGGGTTTTAAAAAAAATCTATCACAACAGGGTGTTATTAATCGGAACTTTCAAAGCGGCTTTATACCAATCCAATGGCAATTTTAAGCTGTCATGATTTTGTCATGGTTTTGATCAATTTCGAGCAGGAACAGCTAAAGATCCCCGGTTCACATCCCGTTCTGAATTGTCCATTTTATCATGAATACATAATTGTTGGAACTTTCGAAAGTGACTCCTTCCAATTTGTTCCTTGCTTCTGAAATCGAATCTGTTTTTTTTTTCGATTTCATTCGAAACAACCGTTTCCTAAAATAAATCATAACAGGGAGAAAAATTCCCTGTTTCCCCCTCCCACTCACTTTACCTCTTACTTCCTTCGCTTCAATCTCACTGCTATTCCGGTCCATTTCAGCGACGAGGAAAGTACCTGGCTCGTAAAGGACTATCACCGGATGCAATGAGCTCTCTTCTGCGCTCTGTTACATACTGATAGAGCTTGGAAGTGAATAAGCCTCAGGGAAGGGCATCACCAACTTATCTTCTTCTGAGGTGGCTAGATGACGGCAACTTCTTGGTTTTGAGAATTTCATCTCAGAGTCTCCTTTTGTAGGCTATATACAATGTCTAAGACATCTCGCCATCACTGACCTAAAAGAGAGAGTTGAAATGCAGATTTTCTTCTTCATTTGAGAATAAATTGAGAAGGGCCGACGCTAGCGCATCCTTTCATTTACAAAGTGACGTGAACTATTTGAAAAATCTATTTTTACACGAAATAAATTGTTTCTTTTCGTTAACGACTCGTATCATCACAGTTGAATTGTTATGCCATCAATATTTCCACGCATTACGCGTATCTGATTCCATAAAAGGCGACTGACTGCAAGCTTATTAATATTTTGCGGAGGACTATTGTTGATATATAGGCGTAAAACCTATGCACACAATAATTCCTTATTTGTATCCTCATTTACATATATTGAGATACCCCCGCTTTTATCATTTTCTTCAACGAAGCTTACATAATCAATATTCCAAAATTTAAAATGTCAAAAAGCGCTATATTTAAATTAGACTGCTTATTTTCATTTCAGAAGCAGAGAAATGCAATCAGCATCTGATCGCTCAGAACAGCAGCTATCTACAATCAATCCAGCAGAGTTACTGGGTCCTCCTACTTACGAAGAAGCACTAGAAATGACGAGAATTGGTCGATCTTTGGACACCCTCAATTATGTTTCCAGTGGCAGTTTGGGTCACTCGCATTCATTTTCATCTCAAAACGTTTGGGAACGGAAGAAACGGATGCAGAGGAAAGGGTCACCTAAACGTGCCAGAAGCGAAAATGACTTATTATCTAGAAGAGACGCAAGACCAAGAAAGACCAACCGAATCATTAGGAGAAGCCATTTGAAATCACCCCCCAAACAATCCAATGCAAAGTCCTCCATCACTCAAACTATCATGATAAAAAATGAAACCCTCAGAGAACAACGTCAGATCGACGACCCCACAAGCGAAACCAATGAAATTACCACCAAAACCGGAGCAAGATCGTCAATGAATAGAAAGAAAAGACATCATCTTATGCAGAATGACGGGAATTCTAGCGATGATGAGGATTCTGATAATATATCGTTAACGAACGGTATTAGAATTGAAAAGTCCCAATCGAATGTGCCAGTAATTGAGCTCCTACGTGAGCCCCGGGGTGGAACTCACAAACGACTGACTCGACAGAGTGTGAGGCCATTATCGGAAGCTTCTAATAGTGCGCAAATAATGTCGACAAGTCAAATAATTTAAGTGTCTACGAAAAAAGCAAATACAATTGAACATTGACTGCAATTGCTGAAATCGTTGTTTATGAATTCGAATTTGCAACATAATAAATGATAGAAAAATACAGTAGCTTCTAATTTTCTTCATTCTAATGGAGATTGTTGAAATCTGGTTCTAATTTCATTATAAGATTGTGGGTACAGAATGATATTGTACAATAACCATATAGAATATAACTAAACTATGACTAACTATGACCTCTGGTGACAGGTGCTGCTAAGGAGGCTTTTCACCCTAGGACGGAAATTATTCATCTGTTGTAGTATTGTAACGGCACTAGAGGTAAAATTCGAAGAATAAGGGAGAGAAATGATGACTCCCAAGATGAAATGCTTCGCTCAATTTTTTTATTGATTGTGAAAAGAATCTAATTTGACAGCGTAATGTGTGGGATAAAGGGCTGAAGCACACTATGACGACCTACAAGCAAAATTGTGAAAATGAACAAAAGTATTTATTCTGGTTTTTAAAGTGATTTTTCTGACCAAGATTAGGGGTTAGAGATTTTACCACGAATTCGAAAAAAGAAAAAAATTTGTGTAAAAATAAAATGGAAACGAAAGTGTTTGACTCATAATGGTGGTTTTAAATGATAGGCGAGAATCCTTCAGTAGCGTTGTCCTTGTCCAGGTGCTGACGTTGGCGATTGTTGAGAGAATTTAGCAGGTGGTAGGTCCAGTAGGCAGGTTGACTAGAGGTGTAATGATCTTGATCGGCTGGACGGAACTTCTCAGATGATTTGGTTAGATGTTGATGAGTTATGAAGAAGAGATTGGTAGTTTGTAGCTAACCAAGCTTAATATTGTCCAAAATTGGCAACTCTTCGTCCCAGTTGGTCGGTCGATTGGCTGCACCCTGTTGCTTTGCAGAAGTACACTAAAGGATCTCTATATTAACACTCACTTCGAAGTATACAGAGATTAGTACAGCTCGTGCTCAATATTAATGAACAACTGAGACGAAGATAATCGATGGTTGAGTCTCTTATGGGTCAGAGCTACGGCATCTATCAGGGAGACGAAAAAAGGAAAAGCATTTTCTTGGACCCCAACGCGTCTTCTTGTCATACCGGTTCCCTTGAGAATAATAAATGAGGGAGCTTGGGGACTTTCCGACGCTCCTTCCCCTCTTCCTTTCTAGGAAGTGCAAGTGCTTTCGAAATACCGGATATAAAATTTTGGTGGACTCCTGGTATCAGAATAGAGCTTCTACAGAGAAGGAAGAACGATTGCGCATTGTAGCTGCTGCGGCTGATATTATCATAGAAGATATAAAAAGTCAAGTTTACGATGCATCAGCTTATCCATCACCTGGAGAAATTTTTAATACTAGCGTATATGGCGCGCTATGCGCGCCAAATCGTCCACGTATGGGGTGTTATCATTGTTGAATTTTGATTTTGCAAGTTATTAATTTTATAAGGTTATAATTTTTACGAATTATATCTGATGATTAATTTTTCATATTGCTGTTTTTTTGTTCATTTTTCTTTTGCCGAATATTGTATGAATAAACTTTCAATTATTTATATTCCAATGAGAATTTCCTCATTATTCATTGATTATCTTTAATTTGTATGGTTTAATCCTCCTTCCTTTTTAATCCAATTTCCTTATATAAATTCTTCTTCTCGAGTCTCAAATTTATCAAGTTGTTGAAACAGTGAAGTCTACACATACTATTCTTTCACATTCCTGTCCATGTGTGCAATTAAAAAATAAATTATAGTTATTTTAATCCGTCCAAATATACTGTCGCTGTGACAGAGCATTTGAATGTTCTGCGCATAGCGCGTATATCAATGAGTGGCCCGCGCACCAAGGGCGGGCATACACAATCAGCTGATTGTTCGGATCTTTTTGTGTTAAACGGTCTTTAAAAATTAATTAAAAAATAATAGTAGGCTTAAAAACATTACTTCCACCCGAAATTTGAAAAATTGGGTCAGCCCAACCTCTGGATATTTTTATTTTTCCGATAGGATTAGATTAATCAATCCAGTGCAGTTTTTTGGCGTTCCCCCTCATTTTTTCATTAGTTCTTAATTAATTAAGCATATTTCTGCTCAACGTGTGCATGCACATTTTTGATATGATGATCAAGGGAATTTTATCTACATTTACATGCAATTTCAGCCTGCCAGGACTTTTTTAGGGATATCAAGTATAAACGCGAATCTTGTTTTACTGGCCTATACAGGGAGTTTTACGCAACACTAAATATATGCGTGGAGGTCGTTTTTTGGGGGCTATGGGGGACTGGAGGGTCCTAGGTCGGGGAATATGGAGGGACATAAGGGCAGAGATGGCTGGGGATTGTTGAGAGGAGGGCTCGGGGACGAAGGTCGGTCTTGAGAGCGAAGGGGAAGGCGAGGGGAAGGTGAGGTTTCGGTGGTGGTGGGGGTCGATGGTGTGGGTGGTGGGCGTCGAGTCGGGATTGCTGGGCGAACTTGAGAGGGAAGAGGACTAGGGTCCTAATGAGGTCTTTCAAGGGGCGACGATGAGGTCTGGAGAGGCGGGTGGCGATGGGGAGGTGGTCGGGGGGGTTGTTGATGGGGGTAATGGGACGCTTTGGGACTCGGCCTCGTCGTCGTCTAGGGGGGGATACTCGAGGGGCTTCTTCTGGGGCTTCTACTGGGGCTTCTGGAGTCTCCACCTTTCCTGCGTTATTTTCTGTCTGGCTTGGGCCAGCATCTCTTCTTGCTCCCTCCAGGGCGCTGAAGGGTAGCTCGACGGGGGAGCTTCCTCCCCGAGGGGGAGTACATATATCCCCCTTCCGTAGGGGACCCTCCCACTGTTTGGCATCTGAAAGGGTTCGAAGATGATAGGGTCTCAGGTCTGTGATGTGTATTTGGTGTATCCTATTGCCTCGGGGGTTTTCGAGGTCATATAGGCTAGGGGAAATTATGCTTACGATGTGATAGGGGCCTTCATACTTTGGGGCTAATTTTGCTGCAAAGTGCTGAGCTGCATGGGATAGGGGTCGGTGCCTTCTCAAACTAATTCGCCTAGCCTGAAAATCTCATCTCGTCGACCTGCGTCATAGTGGTCCGCTTGCTTCGTGAACGCCTCACCCATATACTTTCTCGCGAGATCGTAGAAATAATTCATTTTCTCGAGTCGCACTTTTACGGGGCCCGTGGGAGAGGGATCAGGGTGTTTATCGGCACCATTTGGTGATTTGATCAAGGGACTAGGGGGTGGGGGAATGCGACCGATATTTAGGAATGCGGGTGAAACGCCAAGGGAGGAATGAATCGACGTATGCAGGGCAAACGCTAACTCGGGTAAATGTTGATCCCGATCTCGGTGATTGTCGCCAGCATAAATGCCTATCATGGGTTTAAGGGAGCGATTAATTCTTTCGAAGGGGTTGGATTGGGGGTGATAGGGGGGGGGGGGGGGGTGATGTGGGTAATTCCTAATTGAGCTAGGGGTTTCGCTAGGCCAACAAATTCCGTGCCGTTGTCGCTGAGGAAAAACTGCGGTTTTCCCCAGCGTAAAATCACTGGCTCATATAATACTTTCCAAATATTTTTCGCGATGGCTTTTCTAAGGAGTTTAATCTCGACATATCGAGTAAATACATCTTCTAGCACGAGGAGGTAACGATATTGGTTTTTGCTGGGGGGGAAGGGGCCCATAATGTCACCTGCGACGGTGGACCAGGGCTCGGAGGTTGTTCGCTCCAGCATCAATCCTTTGGGTCTCGGCTGAATTGATTTGTATCGCTGGCATTGGGGATAGGGTCTGACAAATTTCGCCACATCGCGATAAATTCCGGGCCAGTAAAAATACAGGGCTACGCGGTGATACGTTTTAGCTAGTCCACCATGGGCTGCGTAGGGGCTGTCGTGTGCGTCGCGTATTGTCTCGTGTCTTAGTCCCGGGGGTAGAACCGTCTTCCATCGATTCAGGTCAGGGACAGTGGGGTCGATCTGGGGACAGGGGCGAAGGAAGTATAAAACGTCATCATCTACGGTCCAGTCGGGGTACTTGTGGGGGTTGTGTAGTACGTCTAGTTTCTTCTTCTGGTACCACCTGTCAGGGGAGGAATTAATTAACGCGAGAACGGTGAGGGCATTGGGGCAAAGACGAGAGAGGGCGTCAGGGACGGTGTGGAGGGAGCCTTTTAGGTGGACGATTGTCAAGTCGTCGTTTTGCAGTTCCAAAGCCCACCGGGCCACTCAACCGGTCGGGTTTTTCAAATTGAACAACCATTTTAAACTCGAGTGGTCTGTGATCACTGTAAATTTCCCCCCTTCAATGTAGGGGCGAAACTTACACGTGGCCCATAATACTGCCAAATATTCTCTTTCGGTCACAGTATAGTTGCGTTCGGCGGGGGTCAAGACTCTAGTGGCGAAATATATTGGTCTGTCTAGTCCATGGCCATCCAAACTCCGATTCCTGTATCAACACCGCTCCTATCGCCATGTCACTTGCGTCCGTCTGAAGGGTAAAGGGTTTAGAAAAATCGGGGCGGGCTAAAACGGGGGTTGTGGTGAGAAAGGTCTTCAATTTGTTAAATGCAGTTTGGTGCTCGTCCGTCCATGTCCACGTTACATTTTTTCTGATCAGTCCGAGCAAGGGGATTTTGTCGTCGGAGAGGGAGGGCAAAAATCGGGAATACCACCCGACCATGCCAAGAAACCGTTATAATTCCTTGACATTCGTAGGGGGAGGGTAATCTGTAATGGAGGCAATATTATTAGGGTCTGCTTCTAATCCATTCGGGGTTAAGAGGTATCCTAAAAATTCTAATCGGTCGCATAAAAAGTCACATTTGTCCTCGTTGATGGTCAGGTTATTGTCCTGGAATTTCTTAATTAATTGGGCGATAAGCCATATGTTACGGGTGCGGGTACGGATACGGTGAAAATCAAAAAGTCTTCGGCGTATTTACGTACGTTGTTAGACCATTGGTAGGGCATGATCATGTCCGTCAGTAACTGAAACATTGCGGGGCCGTTCTTCAGTCCAAAGGGCATCCGTTTGTATTGAAATAGTCCGGGGGGAAGTCCAGGGATGGCGAAAGCAGTCTTTTCTTTACTGTCGTCGTCGAGGAGAATATGGGGCAACGTTGGGCTCACGTCAACTTTGGTGACGTAAACCGCACCGTGGGCACAATCCAATAAATCCTCTAAACTTTACATAGGGAGGGCGAGGTGCTTGGTCACGGCGTTAAAGGGGCGGTAATCGAAACATAAACGGTAATTATTATCGGGTTTTCTAACTAACACGGGCCAACGACACCAATCACTTTGTGAATGTTCAATTATACCTTCTTTCAATAATTGCGCGGCTTTTAAAATGTGGGGGCATATCTACGGGTAGCGCCACGGATAGGGGGATGATCTTGGGTATCGATATGCATTAACAAGGGACAAACGGAGGCAATTTCGGGGGCTGGATTTATCCAACTTTTGGATTCTTCGCGGAGGGTTTTCAACTGATCTTCGGGGACGATGGCTAATTGGGCTAAGTCACAGGGGGGAGGATTGGTTAAATTAAGGGATCGTCGTCAGGGACCTTCACCGTCTGAGGTATACCATACGCTAATGGGTTGTGCAGTGAGCTCGAGGGAATGGCTATCGGAATTTTGGAATTCTCCGCAATCGAGGGTAAACTCTAGAGCTCTGAGGGCGTCCATTCCGAGAATGCAATCGAAGGCGAGGGCGTTTGCTAATCTAAAAGGGACGAGTTGAACCTGTTCGGAATAGGCTAGTCTCATGATAGCGCACCCGGCTAGTGGGACTGGTTCGCCATTTCTCAGGACGAATTCTTCCCCGATTGCGATGGCGTATTTGTCAAGATCCACTCCGGTCTGGCTGCTGATGAATGATCGGTTTGCCCCTGAGTTGATCAGGGTGCGGAGCGAGTGTATTCCCAATTTTATTTCGACGAATTTGCGGTGTTCTAGGGGTTGGTCATAGGGAAGGGTAAGGAAGTCTTCGTAGTCGATATAGTCGGGGTTGATATGGTCATTTAAGGTGACCGTAAATAACTTGGGGCTCTCGTCAGGAATGGGGTCAGTCCTGAGGGAAGAACGGACAGGGGTTTCAGCGATACTTGCGGGTAGTACGGTGGGGCTGAGGTCTGTTGAGAATATTTCTTGTATGGGGGGAATATCCTGGAGGGTACTGGGAGAGGGGGCTGGGGAAATACTTCGGGGTGGGATCGGTGGTGCTACGGGGGGAAGTAAATTCGTGGCAGGAGTAGGTTCAAGGGTAGGAGATACGATTGTCAGGGATGCTTGGGGGTGTGTACGGGAAATGGGCTCAGGACAGGGTGAGTTTTTGGAATCGGAAATGGGCCGTACGGGGTTTCTCTTGGGAACTGGTTGGGTATGATAATACGGGCGTAATACCAATCGAGGATTTCGCGGGGGTGGTGTGGGTTTAACACCCCCGCTTCTTAGTTTCCCGGATTTTGATATGTTCCATAGGATGGTCGGGGGTAGGACTGCGTAAGGCGAGCGTTAGGGTAGTATCAGGAAGGTTGGTTCTGTTGTGGTGGGTTAGAAGGTGCTTGTGGAGAAAAGGCTTGTTGGGCGTATGGGTTGAGGGGGCACTCTCGGGCGAAATGTCCAGGTTGGTGGCAACGGAAACAGTTGGGGTATTTTGGGTATGGGGGTGGTTTTGAATGTACGGGTGGTGGAATACTCATAAGGGGTGGGATGTGACGTGGAGAGGGTGAATTGAGACGGGGGGAGGTTCGCTCGGTCACTTCGGCGTACGTTTGTTGTCTTGAGGAGAATTAGATCTGAAATTACTGCTCATCTGTCTGGGGGATGCGTTACGTCGGGGTTGGTTGTGTCATCTGGGGGAGGGAGATAGGGATTCCTGGAATATTGTTCAGGGGGGACGTTATCTGCACGAAAGGGTTGGGCGCCGAGGGCATGATTTTGGGGAGAATCAGTATCGGGAAGGTTACGATTTCTGGTGTTGTTACGACGAGGCGCAGATGAAGCGGTATGGATCGCCGAGGAATATCTATAGAGTGTGTCTGATAGAGTTCTGTGGACTAACCTAGCGACCTCGATCAATTGTTCCATTGTAGTACATCTGTCGCGACCCATTTCTTTAAAATAGACCGGATTTAATTGTGATTTAAGAATGCCCAATTGTCGCTGTAGGGAAGGAGGGGGATGAAGACTCACAAACAGTCTACGGAGGCTGATAATATAGTCCCCTACGTCTTCGTCAACGCCCTGGAACCACTGATGGATATCCTGCCATATACTTTTTTCTTGATCAAGCAGTACATCAACTGAAACGCTCTTAAAAATCATCGTAACTCCTGATATTTGGCAATTCCGTCAAATACCAGGAGTGGGCGTTATTTTGAAGGCTGAGGGAAGAATCCGAAGTGCCTCCGCCTCAGTTAACCCGTTAGATTTATAGCACCGGAGTGATACTGTCTCAAAATTTGTAGGGATCCTCACTTCGAGTTCCCGCAAAACTAATTCCGTCCCTCTTGGAAAGGTTACTGACCCTCAAATCGCGCGTCTGAAGGTCGTATTGGGTTTCTTCTCGAAAGGGGGCGCAATACGTATCTTGTAAGCGGGTCTGGGGAAATTCGGTGAGGTAATCTGGGATAGTGGTGGTTTGTGTGGGGGGCTGTAGGTAGAGGAAAGAGGTGATTGATTGTGGTGTTGAATCTGGGGTGGTTGGGCAGGGGTTGTGGTAACTGGTGCGGGAATAGCGGTAAGTGGTTCAGTGGAGTAATAATTGCCAGGGTGAACGGGTCTAGGTTGAGCAGGAGGTGGTGTAGGATAGTGAACAGTGGGGTGAGATGTAGGGCGTGTAGGGAGAGGGCTTGAGGTAATATTGGTATGAGGGGGTGCGTGAAAGGTGACTCGATGGCTAGGAGGTGGTTGTTCTACAGGGTAGGATTCAGAGGGTTCCACGGTTGATTGGTCGAAGCTGATGGGGTCTTGATAATCTCCGAGCATTTGTCCCGTACGCAGGGTGCCAGAGGGGCGTAACGAAAACGATCCATCGGATTCGGGAACAACTCGAAACCCGACGGTAGTGAAAGGCATCTCCATTGAGTCAATTTTCTCGTCTCAGGGAGCCGCACGATCTCCAAACTTTTGCCGAACTTCATGTCTCACGAATCTATCCTTAAGAGTGTCGTACACTCTGCGACTTTCAATCCCCAGTGTATCTAATAAAATAAATTGGCCGCGAGGGGTGAGGGAATCAAATTTTTGCTCCAAATCGCGGTGGTATTGGGCAATGAGCGCAGGTAAAGGGTTCGGAGGTGAAGAGGGATGAATACTATGGCTCGTGATGGGAGCAGTGGTTGTGGTGATGGTGGTACTGGTGGTGGCGGTGGATACAGGGGCGGGGGAAGTTGTAGGGTAAGATAGGGGAGGGTCAAGGATGGTTAAATTGGGCTCCATTTTTCCCTAATGCAACGAAATCCACGAAAGACTGCGCGATAAAAAAAAAGAAAACGCAAGCGGTGCGCACTCGGCAGCACAGACAGAAAAAAAGCAAACGCAATTTGTGCGCCCCAGGCAGCACGGGTAATATCAATAATAAAAAGAGAGTAAAAAGGGAAATAAACAACAGAGGAAAAATCCAAGACGAATTCGCGGTGAGAAGGCACCTTCGAGTTATCGCAAATGCACAGCGCAACAGTAAAATTATCAAACAAAAACTCATCAACAATAAAGAATAATATTCGGAGACGAGGGGCAGGTGGTGTTTCAATTTTGTTGTCAGTCCGTAAAGGTCAGGGACGATCGGGGCGAGATGAAATCTCAATCACTTTCTAAGTGAATGACAATGGAAAGAAAAAAAAAATGGGATGAATTGAGAAGGACCAGAAAAGTTGACAGTGACTGAAAAATTTACTTTTAATTTGACTTAAATACTCCCTGCTAATAACGGGAAATGAATTCAATCCCGAGATCAGTATTTTTTTCTTGTGTGAAATTTTCACTTTAATTTTATTTTCGTATTCTAATCCCCTCCGGAATGCAGTGGATTTATTCGTGCCGGTGAGCCTCTACAAAAACAAAAAAAAGTAAACACCCCCGTGTGCCGTATACAGCGGCTGGCCCCACGTTGGGCGCCAATTGTGACCTTGGCCGTGGAATTAAATATAATAATTCCCGACACAGGTACGATAATTCGAGATTAATGATATTCAGAAGATTCGGGAAATTTTGCATAATAGAAGTCACGGGAGGACCTGAAAAATTAAGGGGCAGAGGGGTTTTCAATGATCACTCGGGGCTAAAGTATGACTGACTTTGTATTTACTTATTTCTCACACACAGAACAAAAACGACAAAATAGTATTATAAACAATATGATTCGGCCTTTTCAAATTAATATCTCGGGGGGGGGGGGGGGGATAAGGGCAGCCAACTTGCGGTTACCCGAAACATTAGACAATAAAAAGAAAGGATGACTCCAACTCTGTAACAAAAAGGGGGAGAAGTGAGGGGTCGGAATGAAATGATAATGATAATTAGGGGGCTTTATTTACAACAAAAAGACTTTACTGGAGGCTCACCGTTGGCGGGAGGATCTTGCAGGGGTTTTGGTGATGCTTGTTGGGGCGGGAAAGATAATGAAGGGTACTCACGGGGATGGCGGCTTCCTCAATCCTTCACAAAAATTATCCAAACGATAACTCCTCATGATGGCCGTTCCTACCTTCGTCACTCCTGGGTCTCGTGGAAATCTTCCATACACAGTTCCACTCTCCTTCACAAATCCTCCACAAGTATCTCACAACAACGTCTCCAATACTATCCAACTATATCTCAAAATCTCTGCACAAAACTTTTCGAAAATCGTTCAAACAAACTCTTCAAACTCTCTCCAAAATAAATTATTCCTTCCGCAGGGGCAGCTGTATAACGAGTGATGGCGTCTCATCACTCGTTCTCCTTCTTCCCCGATTATCGGTGATAATCGGGGTCAATCGCGGACACTCGTCATTGAGTGTCCCCGAGTGTGGCGATGAGGTGAATGGCGGGTGGGGGGGTTCCTCCTTTCCTCCAGCAGCGATGCTTCCTGCGGGCGCGAGTGTAGGGCGGGGGAAAACGCGGGGCAAGGGGAAGGATTATCGCGGGAGTGGGAGCCAACGGTGACAGGTTTTATAACGTCGTCGCGGTTGCCTCATGGTATGTCTAACTGAATAAATAATTATTAGGGGGCAGGGGAGGAGTTTCCAAAAGTGCCTCCTCACAATACATATATGATTTAATTCAAAATTATTTTTACTTAATTGAGCGACCATCAGTGAAAAAAAGTGTTTTTTATTGAACAAAATGATTGTACTCCAATAAGTATGATCTATTGAATGTCAGAGAAGCTAGAAAGGGCAGTATTCATCTTGGATGCTGCGGTCAACTATGATCAACCTTGTGAACACAATCCAACAGAAAAAGAAGCTACTTCTGTTGGTTTTTTCTGCGGCGCAAAAATCCTGTTGTTGCCTTTGCAACCCCATTGGGTTTACCAAAAATCTTCCGTGCAACTGGTGGAACGATATTATTTTCAGTAATTGTTCCTCGTGGAAACTTAGGTTGATCACATGCCCTATTGTCGACTGACGTGTCCGGATTTGATGGTGTTTGTGGATTCACTTTCATTAGTTTCACCTCATATCCTTCGCTCCAGGACTGTGTCAGTTCTGCCAGTGTTGCACAACGATTTTCATAACGCAAATCGCAAGAGTTGAAGAGTAGTTCAGCCAAATTACTCCCCATATCATTCGTTTCCTTCCGCTTTTGGGCTACTGATTTTCTTTTTCTCCTTGGAGTTACTTCAACAGAAGTCATAGTGGAGGAGCATCGAGCTTCGACCGCTAATTGTGGAATACCGAGATCATTCAATCGATGTTTTTGCCATGTATAATTCTTGGTCCATCGTTTGGCACAACGTGTACCCTCAAACAGCGGTATGTTGAACAATTTACGTACTGCAAAAATATGCTTGCATGGCAGACCGCACGAAGACCTAAACTGGCAAGAGCAGTCAGTGGGTGAACTGTTAATGATCCCGTGGTTGAATTGCATGACACACATTTTATTCTCTTGTTCAACAATATGAAGTGGTACCGTCTGAAATAATTTCAATTCTTTTTGGACAGCTGTGACTGCATGTTGAGTTAAATAGGCACAATAATGTGATGTTGGCTCAACAGAATCTCCACTTAGAACTCTCGTAGAGGTTTTCAACAGTTGAACAGCACTTTTTATATCAGTTTCTTAATTATGTGACTGGATGAATTGAAAATATTTATTTCCAAATTGACAAAGAGTGCTTCTTCGCGATACCACTTGCTTTATCAAATTGTTCAAACTTTCAAGGAGATTATTTGTAAAATTTCTAAAATTGTTATTTGCCATTTTGCATTGGGTCCACTCGTCTCTGTTGTCATGCGAATGAACCGCATAATAATTTCTTATAAATTCGTCAGGCGCCTCTGCCTGTAAAGTTTCATACAGTTCATCGTATTCACCGCCAGATGAGCAATAGACCAGTCCTTGCAGGCTATTCTCCAATCGAATAAGATTCTCATTTGGTAATTTCAATTGATTCAGTCGCCTTCTGAATGCGTTCAACGTGTGAGAGATGCTTAAGAGGAGTGTGGCAGTTGGGAAGACTTGGTGTAAAGCGTCTCGCTCTGTCAGATCTTTGTCTGTCATGAAAAACCTGAGTCTTTCACAAGATTTCTCATTCACTCGATGAAATTTTTCAGCAACCCACTTTAATGAGTCTTTATCTTCATAAGCTGGAAGAGCTGAACCAACTACTTCCCCTCTCCCAATCCCATTCTGTACCAAAAATATCATCAATGTCAAGTTACGATTAAGCAGCTGATAGGTGCCATCGACAAGTACCAATTCCGGCCACGCTGCCATCGACTCTCGCATTTGTTTATTCAAAAAATAAAGTGCTTTGAATACCCGGTTCTCATCACACAAAATTTCAACTGTACAACCTGTCAAAATGAAGAAAGAAAATGATCCGGTATTTTTTATCACTGCAAGAATCATAATCTTGGAGCTCATTATATTTCAGTACTTACCATGCTTCTCCCTCAACAGTTTACAGAAGGTCGTCAATTCATTGGGATTTTCCACAGTCTATTTTGCTTTTGCTTTGATGTTTGCTAAATCTTTATTCACCAGAACTTTGTTCTTATTCATTGCCAGATAATTTTTGATTAGTTTTGATGATCCGCCGAGTAAAAACATTTTCTCTACGTTTTCTCTCGTTTCCAATGATAGACGTCTGTTTTTCGGGGGCATGTGCCAGAATATCTGAAAGAATAAGACAGGAAGGAGGACAAGAATGCTAGGATTGAATTGGGAAGTTAAAAGCCCGTGTATACTTCGTTCCAAACGTTTTCTCGTTAACACTCTTTGCTCACAAAAAAAGTCCCCAAAACTTACAAATAGATATTGTCAAAAATCAAAGCATTGAGAGATTTTCAAAAAGCTTTTTTGCAAAATATTGAAAAATATATAAATATAGGAAGAGGTTGGGAATGGATAGTTACCGCAACAAATGATGATCTTCCATCGTCAATACGAAGAGCGGGAAGATGTGTAACGTGACATTTTAACGGGGAATAAAAAATGCCCATTACCTTCGCCCTACTTTCCCTAAGACTAATAAAACCTGCTAAAATTTAACCTTATGGGCGCCAGGTAATTTTTGTCCGGAATTACCAAACCGGAAAAAGTCCTTAATCCTAAACTTAACTAACCTCGAAATCCATTGTATCGAAAATCGTACCTCAAACTCCTAAAACTCTAACTCAAAAATATACTCCAAAATCAAAAAGGAAACCTGAAGGGAACGGAAAGGATAATTAGGCTTTTGGGGAAAGGTGACGGTCCTGGGGTCGCTCAGAATGCCAGTTGTGGAGAGAGGGGGGGATCGTAGATGGGGGCAAGGTTACTGCAAGAATCGGGAAAAATACCAAAAAGGAAAGAGGAGGAGAGAAATAAATGAGTGCAACAAAAACATTGTCCTTACGAGTTCCGCTATTCATGTCCAAATTCAGTACAAGAGTAATAATTAATTGGACAAACATCTATTGAGATACTCTACCCCAAAATTTTATTATCATAATAATTCTCTTGAATGTCATAAATATTTTAATTGGCTCGAAATATAAATTCTGAATATATTAATTGGCTCGAAATATAAATTCTGAATATATTAATTGGCTCGAAATATAATTTCTCCCCAAACAAAACCCCAAACTAAACCGCTAATTAACTCAGACACTCAAAATGTGTCGTAGTAATGTGGCCTCGAGGATTATCGATCGGCGATAATCCGAGGAAGATTTAACAACTTTAAGAAAACAAAAAAAAGGAACAAAAAAAAGTATAACTCGTTGGACTCGAACCCACACGCACGAAATCTGAAGAGAGTGAGAGAGAGAGAGAGAGCACTACGCCTCACCGCTCGGTTAACGGCGAGGAAAATTCTATCACCAAAAAAATTCCAGGTCCCTTAGAAATTCAAAATCTCGAAATCCGCTGGACGGATTTCGGAAAGACCTGAGCCATACGGCTCGGAACATTACCCCGAACATCCCCTCAAAATTATCTTCATAAAAATCGCTAATTAACCACATTGGGCCAATTAATAGCCACGTGGAATATTAATGCGCTAATCACACTTGTTGCGCGTAGCACTCGATGGCTGTCTCGATGACGCCATGAGGGAAAACCACTGGTCCTTTGTTGGCCGTGGGTAATTCACACAGAAATTCCATCCCTAAAATAACCCCTAAAATCCCAAAATTCTCACTAACAACCCACCAACCGCACCGGGGGAAAACACGCGCCGAATACGTTCGGAAAATCTTCCCAACAGTCCTCTAAAAACCACCCAAATTCGGGGGAACTGCCGACGCCATTTCCATGGATGGGAGAAATTTCCCACCGCCAATAATTTATTGGGGAGCCGCCAAAAAGGGGAAACAAATCACAATGAAACCGTAAAAACTCACTGTGGATCTTCTCGCAACCCTTCTCTTCCGTTTCAGGACCAGCGCGGCTGCTTCCGACTTCTCGTGTCTTGGGATGTCCTGATCAAGTCCCACTAATCATTCTTGTTCACTCACGGGTGTATGTTATCGCGGTTAATACGCAACTGATTTTCGGAGGTCAGTGTCGCGTTGCGCTCACCCCCTAATCACGCCTACCAATCGATCGGGTGTCGATTGGTGGATCCCTTTACCTTATTATGGGCCAAGCCCTTCACGGGAAAATTAATTCAAATTTGAATTAATTCTCCATCACTAAACTTAATTTCGCGATATTCATTTTCTCGTGATCGGGTCCACTGGATTCTCGGGACTGAAAGACCTTAATTCCTAACCTTAAGCGTAATATTTTTAACCCTAATCGTTAATTCATTTCGGCAATCCGCCGGGATGACAACTGATTTTATCCCGTGCGGCCTTCCACCCGTATTCAGTTTTTGGCAATCCGTGGAGGTTGTTAATATTTTTACCCCGTACGGCCTTCCACCCGTACCAATCAATCCCGCAATTCCTTTTTCCTGGAGCGCCAGCGTTTGTTTCTTTTTTATTTGTTTTTGCCGGACCTAACCCGATTCTGAGACTGACCTTAACCTTAACCCTGAAATTTCTAAGCCACCCGGAAGGAGGATAATCCTAAACTTCACTAACCTCAGCCAATTTAACTCGTTCCTAACCCACTCCGAAGGGGGGAATCCTATTTTTCCTAAACCTAACCCGTAATTTATTTGCCTCGCTCTCTCTCTATTTCTTAATTTTATTGGGGATTCTAACGGGCATCCCCAATGCTCGTTACAGACGAAACTCCAAATCTTGCAAACACTCCGCCCATAGATCATGAAGCAAAAAAAGCTTCGATAGTAATTTTTAATCTTTTACGGATTTGGAAGTCCACTTTTCTAATGGAATAATGAGCATGCGCAACAGAAAACTTGACAGATAATTCTTGGCTATCAGCTGTTACTTCAAGCGATTGCTCCAACGAAAAGTTGGCAACGGGGAACACTTGAAGTGTCCGCTGAATGACCATGTAATTTTCGATCAAGTTTTTTGTTGGAAGTGATCATTACTCCATTAGAAAAGTTTGCTTAAAAAATTTAATAATTTTTTTTTGGATGTTCAAAGACTCTTTATTTGATTAACTTTACATATAGAGAGTTTGACAGTTTGGAATTTCATCTTTTGGTCCCCGTAGCAAACGTTCGATGGTCACTACTCGCGTTTCACTACTCTTTTTATTTATTGATTTCCTGATATTTATTCAAAGTGTTCTTTCAAAATAATTTTCGTTTTTTGTAGTTTTTCTGAAACTTTTGTTTATAATTTTTGGAGTTTTCGGCTAACTAGATAATAAATTGTATGAAAAATAATCTTGATGGCGCCCGGAAAGGAGTGTATGCAGGGCGTTTGATGTACAAATACAATGACAATTATTTTACTAACCTCAGAATTCTCACGACCTTTGTGTTTCAAACTGATATCGTAAATTACCAAACGATCCTTCAACGTGAGGTCCAGCTTAACTTTTATAAATGAGGGACATCCTTTTTTAAACGTACTGCCAAAAGCAGACATAGAATTTAGCCGATAACTCACATGTTTTCATAGTATTAATTTTTAAACGGACGGGAAGGGATCAGGGAAAATGGGTTCTGTATACCTCGTTTCAATATATCCTTGTTAAACTCAATAACATTATGAATTTACTTGTATTTTCAAATTCAGCAACCTGTTTGCAGCATTATAACATAACAACAAAGGCCTCAAATCGAAAGGAATGAATCAATAAAAATTAAAAGTGAATCCATTCGCCCTTGTCACCTCTTTAATCTGTCTCGAAATCCAATGCAATATATTACCGAGTTTCTCTCAGAGTTGCACAAGTTCCTGAGGCACCAGAAAAAATACAATCATATCGAATGTATACATATTGCAGTTCTTGCTCGTTAATCAGCCGTTTATATTGAGAATTTTTAATTGAAGTGGAGCTTCCTTTTACGAGAGCTTGTCGTACACATCTTTCGTATGTTTTTAATGTTGTCTCTAGCTCGTCAAAGTTACTAAAAGCATCATCAATTTTCAATGTTACACTTTCTGCCATTATTGTCCGTTTTTAACGCTTATTCGCCACAGTGATGAAACCGAGTTTATCGGTCGACAATTTTTTTGCACTCGGCTGTGTGAGTCATGCAAGAGAGAAAATCCCATGAATTGATAGAAGGAAAAGGAAAGCACTTAGATGGACGTGTTGTATTCTGGTGATGCTTTAATTTTTTCTGCTAGATGGTGCCAATAATGGCCATAATCTCGGCGGGAGCCCTCGACACCCCCAATTTTGTACGTGAAAGAGAGAGAGAAACTATCAGTTTTATGAAAGTGTCATGTGATGGCGTTGAAGAAAGAATTCATGTTGAAATATCATTCGTAACCGGCGTATTTATCGCCATATTTGAATGTTTTTTTCTACGCGTATCCATCCTATTAGATTTTGTAGCATGAGATTGAGCTAACGAGATATGGGTGACATGAATTACGTGTTTGATAAGACGCTGCTATTCAATTGCGAGTCTGCTTTATTTGATTGGCTCGATGAATTCCAAGTGAACAATAAATTCGCATTCACTATAAAAAACAGTGCAAGTCTGAACAACGCTATTATAAAAAAATTACCACGCAATTGTTGCGGATGCCGCAGCTGATATGAACATTTAAAGGGACCGCAAATTTTTCCATTTGTTCAAATAAAAGGAGACATAAGAGGTTTAAATAAAATAACAGCAGGGCGGCATATGGCCAACAGCTGCTGGTAACAATAAAGAAATCATGACGCCCCCCCCCCCCCCCCCCCGTAAGGAGAAGGTTGTCTTCAGTAAAACGGGGGACATCTTTACCCGCCAATTCCTAAATAAGCGGGAGTATTGCCGATGCCGCGGCCAATATGAATATTTAAAGGAAAATGCCAAATTTCGCATTTGTTAAATAAAAGAAGAAATAAAAGGTTTAAACAAAATGCCAGCAGGTCAACAGCCAACAGGCCAACGGCCAACGGCCAACAGCCGCATGTGACAATTAAAAAATCGTAAAAGTTCCCCCCTAAGGAGAGGTTGGTCTTTCCAAGAAATAAAACGGGGCCATCTTTACCCGTCAATACCCAGATGAGCGCGAGGGAGAAGCGGTGCAACAAATACACGACAGCAACGAGGAGAGAGAAAACTCAATAATGAGGGAAACTGGCCACCAAGGAACGAAAAGAGAGGGAAACACAGACACCTGCGACAGGTTACCTAGCCAGAGACAGCAAGACCCTTCGCTGTCTCACTTCATTATATAGGACACCAAGCGCATGGGACCTCAATGCGCTATGAGAATCAACTAATGAAAAAACTGTAAAACGAAGGAATAATAATAATATTCATCTAGCTGGTGGTGTCCATCCCGAAAAAGATGGCCACGACAGATGGGAAATTGTACGAAACATTTTGATTCCTATGCTGCACGTGCATTAGATGAAATTATTTATTACCAAAATGTCGTCCAGATTCAACGGTCAAAACCCCCCTTTGATTTCCAATCCTATAAAAAGGGCTGGAATCGCCCAAAAGTAGTCAGTAGTAGTCAGTAGTCGTCAGTTGTCAGTTAGTCACCAAGTTAGTCACCAGTTCAACCAGTGCAGTTTCACAGTGCCAGTCCAAGGGTTCAAGCTTTCTCCAAAAGACGTCTCAATTGTACTAATTCCCGACGACAAACGCCGTCCAGCCAAGTGAGAACCCAAATTGTACCAGTTCTTCAGTCAGGACGTCATTGGGTCGACATTGCCATTATCCAGTTCCTGACGGCAAATCCAAATTGTAGCAGTTCTTCAGTCACGACGTCATTGGGTCGACATTGCCATTATCCAGTTCCTGACGGCAAATCCAAATTGTACCAGTTCTCCAGTCAGGACGTCCTTGGGTCGACTTTGCCATTACCCAGTTCCTGACGGCAAATCTTCCATTGTATCAGTTCTTCAGACAAGACGTCTCTGCATCAACCGGGCGATACCCAGTTCCTGACTGCAAATCCAAATTGTACCAGTTCTCCAATCAAGACGCCCCATAGATAACTCGCTATTGGCAGTTCTCGACGACAAGTTTGCGCAAGTGCAACCCGACCACCAACTCAGTGTAAATCCAGCTCGGACCAGTTCTTCCACCGACCATCGCCTGAGCCTGTAGCGACCCACCTCGTCGAGCCTCCAGAGTGATCACAATCGTTTTCACCCCGTTTAGTCCAGCCAACATACACCGTAAGTCGAATAAAATACACACACTACACTAACACACTATTCTTGTCAAACTCGCTAATTCCCCGGTTTTTTTTTTATTTCGGATTTTCTATTTAGTGTAAGAGTGTGGTTTTAGTGTTCAAGAGTGTGGTTTTTTCTACTGGTCGATTTTCCATCCGCGAAGTATAACCGTTGTATACCTCAGTATCTAGTCCCACCCAGTCAGATCCCACTACAAGACAATCTTCTTTCCTTTTTTTTTGTTGTTGTCTCCCTACCTAGTCACATCCCAGAGGAATCCAGGGTTCCTAACGGGCCAGGATTTAAAGGGGTCTATTTTCCCTCATAACCGCAACACAATCCTCAATTTGGTTATGATGAGATTCGGCTCACGTGCATTCGAGAAGGGCAATTTAAGTCGAGAGGAAATAATCTACGTAAACGAGAGTAAGTATTTACGCTGTTATAGTTAGTTCGATTGACGAAACTATTTCACGTGCTTAGTTGTTTGAGCTTGCTAAATTTGTCTGTTAATCTCAGGTCAATGAAGTGCGCTTGTCCGGCTTTTATTCAGTTCCGAACCTCAATGAAAGGCAAAGAAAACCTCGTCGCGACAGAATTTCACTCGAAACACAACTATCCATGTAAAGAGGTGAGTCTATGTTCTAAAAATGATCCGCAAGTAATTCCTGCATCTATTCTTTATTACATTTTTATCATTTAACAGGAATTTTTTATTGAAAATCATATCGCATGAATGAAGAAGAGGAGAGCAAAATAGAGGGAGCGGAAAGAGAGAATTTCAAATGATTTGCAAGAAGGGGAGCCAGCTGATGAAGGACTTGACAAAATGGAAGGGTTGCAAATCGAGAATCCAAAGACCGCGCCTCTGCCCGGGAGAGTGTTGCCCAGAATGGAAGTAAATAGTTCTGCCTATTTGTCAAATTCTCCAGAGGATGTCAAATATTGTAAAGTCTCCAGCGAAGTATGAAATCTGTCCACGTCACCAGAGAGTGTTTCTCCTCCTTCAATGTCATTGTTCAATGAGAATCATCCTCTACATGAATCAGATATTGCTGATATATCGTGGTCGACACTAGCAGTTCCTCAAGAGCTGAATGTGTTGGGAGACATCATATTTGACGTGACTGGTGCAGACGTAGCTACGAAAAACTTCACGAGTCTTTCGAGGTCTACTCTCATCGAAGAAACTGAAATCTCGCGCGTAAAATTACCTCCAGAGAATGACCATTACGGGAAGACTTCAATTACCCTCGATCTCCAAAAGAAATTGTCACCTCCTAATGATTTTCTCCCAGAGATCTCTCTTAATCGTCAGCCAAAAATTAATTTTGATGTTCAACTGCCTGATTCTGTTGGAGAGGCCTCACGCCCAGCCCAGAATTCGACTGGACCGGATCTGGAGGGGAGAGAGACTGCTTCTAGACATATTTCTTGTGCAATTTTATTTGGAGATAGCGGAATAGGGATTGTAGACAGGCCAATAAATAATTCTGAAGCTCGGGAATCTGATTCTGTTGGAGATATACCATCAATGCTTCCCACATCTACTGCATCTAATTGTCCGTTGGAAGTCTCTACTTCTGGACAGATTCTTCAAACAACTTCATGTGAAGGTGCAAATGGCGATAGAGACGAACATCCAATAGAAATATCTGTTCTCACCCATGACGATATACATCATACTGACAATCGTCTTGAAGAAATTGCACGTGATACTGTCTTCTTGACTCCACCTAATTCTCCAGATGCAAATGATGGATTGCACGCGATGATTCTTACAGAATTGTCCAAAGAATCATTGTCTCCTTCAGAACCCTCAGTCCATTGCTACCAACATCCTGAACGTATTGTTGACCTACGAAATGTGACCTTCGTTCAAAAGAAAAGTAGAGGTAGGCCTGTTCAAGGGCGAACTACAGCCATGGGGAGGCCTATCCAGTCCAGAAAAGTCAGTAAACCTTTTGGAAAATCATCAGACGATGATCCTCAAAAGTTTAAAAGACTTATCATCAGATTCTCTGATAAGTCACTGGAGGATAGACTGAGTCAAATTGTTGATGATTTCTTTGGAAATTTTGAAGCAGCTGCTAAGCGGCGAATTTCAAATTAAGAAGAAATGTATTGAAAAAATAACAACTGCTACTCTCAATGATGCAATATATAGTGACAGTGTATCGATCTCTTCATATGCCAAATACTTCCAACGTGAAGCCCTAGTTGCTTTGAAGAAGCTTATTAAAGAGAAAAAGAAGCAAGGTCCATGAAAATGCGGCATTTGCAAAAATGCATTGACTGAAAAGGCCGCAGAATGTGACTGATGCTTGAAATGAATCGATTGGAAATGTTCCGCCCTTAAAAGGCCACAGAAAGATTCCTGGTTCTGTTCATTTTGTCTCAATTCGTAAATGTTAATTTTGAAATAATAGTTAAAAGACGAAAGTACTGAATTTTTTGTTGTTCAGGACATTTCAAAACCTCTCACTCGATAGAATTACATTCTCAGGGGCATCATAGCAGAATATTACCCTTTCTGGTTTCTGACATGTAATATATGATAATTATTCGAGTATAATCATATTATTCAATAAAAAACAGTTTTTTTCACTGATAGTCGCTCAATTATGTAAAAATCCTTTCTCCCTATCCATTTAGAAAGACGACTGATAGCCTTTCCCCTCTCATCAATCTTCATTCATGTTACGGGACACGGTCCGTGAAACCGTCTCGCGTGGAAATACTCACACCGTTCCCAATATATATTTCAGCTCGTCTCAATTCGATAATTACCATACCATCATCGAATAAGAGACTACTATGAAAACGTGGTCGTGCTATTACAGCCTTAGCATTATGTCGACCTTCTCATTGGGTAACTAATTCCCGTTCTTTCGTTTACCAACATTTTCCATTGTTTCCGGAAAACAGCATTGTTCTTCAACTTGAAGAAATTTTTTTCGAAAGCATTGGTAGCATGCTTTTGCAAATGTATTTAAATTGATATATGGTTTTAACCAATGTTGTTGCTCAAAATTCAAACTTTTATCAATTTTCTTCAGTCTCATACCCAAGCTTAAATTGTAACGTCCACGTCATTTTCATTGGCAAAAACTCAAAAAAAAATAACGATATGATCATTTGTAGAAATAATACACAAATTGTGATTGTAATATTAATTCGAAATAAATAAAGGAAACTGCTAATTAGGGTAGGTTAAGGAAAGAAAAAACAGGGTAAGCACACCTTTATCATCAATTTCAGGTCCCGAAATATTACAATCATTACTTATAACATAACAAACGATCTGTAATCGATAATAAATCAAATAAATACATTAGAAACACACTAAAATAATAAACTTTAAAAATGGATAAGTTACCATCAGGGGACGACCGACTGAACCTCCCGGTTGTTCACTGACGAATTACCGACGGTCGCTTTCAGGTATCCGTAGCCGGATTACCGACTATTACGTTTTATCGACAGTCAAATTATTGACTGCCACGATTTATTGACGGCAGAAGCACCGACCTTCACACTGAGATATCCACAGTCGAATTACTGACTGTTATCATGGGTTATCCTCAGCATAAATAATCTATCCAAAGCAGAGGATAAGCAATAACAAATGAATAACAACAGTCAACATCGAATTTGGTGAAATATGAGTTATTTGCAAATTAAGAACTATAGCTACCAATGAGTCAAAACATACCGATAACTCATGGAAATTCATTAAATTCATTAAATATGAACTATAATACAATAATTTACGAAGCAATATAAAATAAACGAATCATTATGACATGTTATTGGAAACAAACAATCGAGCGATCGACAATTAATACAAATAATGTAAATGCATAATAACCATAGAGTTGTAAGGGCTTGGAGTCATCCATGTCCGCTCCAAATGCTGAACTTGCAAGAGAGAAACCGGATGAGTATTGGGAGCCGACGCTACAGCAGGAAACAAAAAATGTATAGAAACCCAAATTAATCAATCAAACGTGTTCAGTCAAAAACTTACAATATCGGGTACTCACTCATGCTTGGGGTGGAGCAGACGATTACCAGAAATTTCCCGCAACTTCCATTCACCTCCTGGGCGGAGATTACTCGTGCTGATTTACATCTTCTGGCCTGCTACCTGAAAAGTTAAACGGGAGAAGGCGCCTGCTCAGTTTATCATCATACTTACCTTACATTCAACGGACTGAATCAATGCCGAGAACTCGCCGTGCTGGACGAAAGTACCAGATCAGGAAGGTGGGTGCTATCTACAGAAGGCCTCACACAGTGGATACCTTGCTGGGCACTACCGTTGAGGGACCCACCGTTTTCTGCACTGAGGACAATAAGTTCCGACTAGCACGGACAACACAAGGATACTTCCAGCTCAGGCAGGAGTCTCCTCTCGGGACGACGAAAGTCACACATAACGAAGCGGTCCAGGAATTTCCAGCTTCCCAAAGATACTGCCGGGCGGAATAACTCCAACGGCATCGCCAGCCAACTATTCCACCTAGCGCCTTGAAACTCGCCAGGGGTCCAGCGATTTCTTTCTCACCTGCGGGAGAGGCTGTTTTAGCGAGAGGAATCAAAATCGAGGTTAGTCTAAATATGATCAATTTCCCGAAATTTCATATAAATTTTGAAAAAAAGACAAAAACCGTTGAAAATCTCTGGCGTCGGTAAAGGTAGCATTTTCTAAACGCCAATTTGTGGCAGAAACATCCAGGACGTAACAAAATATTGTTATAAATTGCGATAATGAACTACATATTTTTGTTGCGGGTAAAGTAGTCATAAATTTTGGGTGATTGCTATCAGGCAGTAGGGAGTGTTGAACGCACAGTGGGAGATGCTTTTGTTGATGATGGAGCTCCATGCGATACTCTAAATCAACTGCAAATATATAGTCAACATTAGAATCTGTAGGAATGATATGTATATCCATATGTCCATTAACTGATTCAAATGGTACATATCGTAGACATACCCATTTGCAGCAAATCATTTACATCAACATATATTAAATATGAGTCCTGCCGGCTGGATGAAATTTAGAATCCATTTATCGATTATTTGCAGCAGCATAGCGATTCGAACACTCTATAACTCCTCCCCGCATACCTCTCTCCATGAAGAGAATCACCTCTGGAGCAATTAGAAATGCGAGCTCAATTTCGGTTTATTTCGAGATAGAATCGAAAGCAAGGCTGGGGGCAGTGACATAATGCAATGGATCTAAGTTATATACCGTCCAGCACGAATTTCGAAAATTTTGAAGTATATGAGCTAGGAGCAAAATAACAGTTTGGAAATAGAGATCGGAATATTCTAATAAGGTAGGGCCCGGACACCTTTAAGTAGCCGGGAGTCAATCTATTACTAAGGCCGGAATAATTTTCAAATCCTAATAAACATCCAATTAGCTAACCTTTGTCTACGAATACGCCCCAGTGCTGACAATATTCCCGGCTGCCACATCACTAAATCTGGAAATCACTATATAAATATAGAGGTTTGAAAAGATTTTTCACAGAACCATGTTTAGAATGGTGCTAAACTCGGTTGGCTTTTGGCCGAAATAATTATCTAGAAACTCCGGCAATGATCGTGACTTATCGGTCAGCGGTTAGCAGGCAAATCTTTTTCTCACCGTAGAAATCCGCCCCCCCCCCCCCTAAAAACAAAAATAGCGGCTTCGCCAGAATTGGCCCTAAATTCCACTTTTAAGGGGGGGGGGGGGGGGGTAATGGGATAAAATTTAAAAAAAAATGATTTTTTTTTTATTTGTTAAATCGAGTGTACAACTATTGAAGAGTGTTGTCTCAAAATTTCAGCTCATTCGGAGAAACTGACTGAGATATGACGTCAAACATCGAGCCCCATCGAAAACCGTGGAGCGCGTCGAGCAGGTGGTCGGGCAGATTTTTGGGGTCGGTTAGGTCAATTGTGTTCTCGCTTTTCATTTTCAACTCAAATTTAAAAGTTTAAAAGTGCGAAGAAACAATTTATGTCCTTTCAATTTTCTTGCCCAAAACTTTGAACGCGTTTTTCTCGAAACGCCTTTTTTGAAGCCGGTGTCCACGATAACTCAAAAAGTTACGCGTCGATCGTATTGAAATTTTGCACACTTGTGCAACATAGAATTGACTCCCAGCCAACGGTCCCATTTTATTTATTTTTTGCTCCTATTCGATTTTACAGCCACAAAATGGCGCGTTTTTAGGACTGAAAACGTACTTTTACCTTCACCGACCGTTGAAAAAATGAAAAAAAAAATTTTCTTTTAAAAGGGCAACGTTGGCTGGGAGATATACTTCTAAAGAACTAATTTTTTTTTGTCCCATGTGTTTCAGATGATTCTACGATCTTATATCCGGGACACCGCAATGTGCGGAATTCCGTTGAGTGCCTACTTCGAGTGGCTGCAACTTCGTTGATTTTCGACATTTTGTTGTCAAGAAATTCGAAAACATATTTGAAATGTCACTGAATAATATGATAATAAAACTATTCAAAAATATTCAGTAGTTTTCTCAAAAAAAAATCTTCATAAACGCTTTTTTTTGGCCCGTTATCCCATACCCCCCCCCCCCCCCCCCCCCCCCAATTGTAAATGCAACATCGAGAAATTTGAATTTGTAGGGGAAAAAAATTAGAGAATATATTCCCAAAACTGTTTTCGGCAACTATTACTTTCTTCTTAAATATTGCAACTCTAATTGTGAAAAATAAACATATTCCACGGTCAATTTAGGAATATATTTCTGACAATTTCATTGTAGAGTTTTATACTGAAATTTTAAGTTTGCTAATGAAACTATTGGATTTCTAAGGAAATCCACCTTCAGTATAGACTAGTGGATCATATCAACCACTGTTTCCATAGACTATCGTCATTAAACAAAAATCTCGGGCACACTTGTCATTTATTAGGGGCTATCAACAAATTTTAATCATTTTGCGCTGTAGGTAAAAATAGGACAATTATTGTTCGTATCCCCTACGAAACCCGTCGCAATTTGTTACGTCCCTATAGATGTGGAGAAATTGGTATTTTAATAGATCGACAGTTTTGAGGGGTAACTCCAGTTGTCAGTGGATAGCTATATTCCTTAGGTAGATTCCACTGATCAAGGCCACCATGCGTGGCTGATGATCTAAAACACGAGTTGGTTTAACTAGAATTTTAACAGTTTTAATTGGACTTACACTTCACTAACTTACACTTGGTTTCACAATGTTTATTTAACTAACTTATACAGGGCGCGATTTATTATTTTTAGATAGTAACGAACATTTTGAATTAACGGAATTCTTTCAATTTACTCTTGATGAAATATGTTCACTTAGAATTTGAAGAGAAGACAGTTTTAGTCTTCAGAATTGAGTCAGAGTTAGAACTTGATGGTTTCAGAACTGAATTAGAAGAAGTCGAAGTAGTAAGTGGTAAGTAGTAAGTGACGTTAGGAAATTCTGGAAGCGAGTTTATAGGGTTGCATCTACGTATGTGGAAAATGCTGCGGAGGACTCGCGGGGGGGTGCGCACCCTGAGTTAGAGGATAGAATAGGCTGATAGGAGGTGGTAGGGAGGCGAGACAGTTGACTTTGGGTCAGCTGTCGAGTTGGAGGTTTGTGATTGGAGTTTTGGTGATTAAAATGCAGCTGCGTTTTTCATTTTAGGGAAAATTCTGATCTCTCACATGGTACCCATGTAGGGTTTGCCGACCTCTACAACTCGGCCGAGCATTGGGCGGAAGTCGGTTACCCGATGATCGGAGCACTGATGAATGGCCGTTCACTGGCCGATGATGTTCTCACCGATGAACGGGGCCACGATGAAAGGCCGTTCATTGGCCGATCATGTCGTCACCGATCATCGGGATGCCGATAAAAGGCTGTTCATTGGTCAATGATATCCTCACCGATCATCGGGGTCCCAATGAATAGCCGATTTGTGGCCGATGATATATTTACCCATCATCGGGACGGCAATTAATGGCCATTTTATGACCGTTGATGCCGTGGCCGATCATCGGCGCCCCGACTAAACGCCGTTGTGGAGCCGATAATGAACTGGCCGAGCAACATTCTGATGCAATGTTTCACGTGACCTAGTGAACGATCGGGAGAGAAGAATTGGACCCAGTTATAGGTCCAATATTTCAGTTTTCTCATTCTGTACCTATCGCAGATTTAATCCCAGAAAAGAGATTTTGCGTGTTTGTTTTTTAATAAAAATTATTATTTTGCCTCCATTAAGAGGTGCGTCTGAATTACCTGAATTTAATTTTCTGCCATCATAAGATCGTGGTTCAAATGGCGAAAATTGAAACTTTTAATAACTATAATATAATCATATATTACACAGTTTGTGTAATTCTTAATCCCTTCCAGAACGCCATTTTCGATTACAGACGCACCTGCAGTGGGAGAAATCAAATTGAAATTGATAATTACTGCGCAAAAAAAAGTGTTCAGTGAAAATCTGTGAATTTCTCAAGAAACCAGAACGATGGCATCACGAAATGTCTACAAACAACGAAAATACCGTGCTGTGATGAAACAGAAAAAAAAATGAAAATGAAATTATTGAAGCAAAACTAGGTGATAAACCTAACCTCGAAGTATCTAGTGTCAGTGGTGAACATTCTCTCAATAAATCTACTATTATTGAGTCCGATGACGTTGCGCTAGGACTATCTCCAGTCGTTAAAAGTGACATTCTTAATTTATCAGCAGATGTACAGTTTCAAATGAGTATTTCGTCTTGCAGTGATCGAACTGATATTGGCATTTCTGACAGCACTGATGGGGCTGATTCAGATGACTTATCCAGCGCCAAAACCCATGTAGGCGTTGATGGATTCAATTTGTGTGAAAAATTACGTCATTGGACATTGAAAAATCTAACTTCACTACAGTTAATCGTAGTGTCCGAGCTATTGATCATCTTAAGAGAAGCGGGACACATAGATTTACCAAAGACTTGTCAGACATTGATAGGGACACCTCACCGTAGAGAGTTAACTCCAATGGTGAGTGCACATGGTATTGATGTGTAATGGCTATATATTGGAATTGAAAAAACTTTAAAAAACATGATTTCTTCATCTGTCTATGTGGAGGATCAGATCTCATTGTTAGTACATATCGAGGGCATGCAACTTTTCAAAAGTTCGACATGTGCAGTCTAGCCAATAACAATAAAAATCCATCATAAAGAGCACGACACTTCCCTGACTGTAGTTGGTCTCTATCTGAGGGACACTAAACCCCGTTCTTTTTCAGAATATTTGAAAGATTTTGTTGCTGAGATAAATCACCTAACTACACGTGGAGTAATAATAGATGGTAAACAGTACGCTTTTAAAATTCTAGCGATAACAGCGGATTCTCCAGCAAGATCATCCATGAAATGTTGCAAAGGTGCTGGCGGATATTACAGTTGCGAGAGATGCCTAACTAAAGGTGTTTCAGTTGGCACAGGTCGGCACCAAACACGAGTATACCCAGAGATGAATTGTGCTAAACGTACCAAGGAGTCATTCCAAGCTCGTCTTCAGGGGGCCTATTCT
Source organism: Fopius arisanus (assembly GCF_000806365.1). Classification (NCBI taxonomy): domain Eukaryota; kingdom Metazoa; phylum Arthropoda; class Insecta; order Hymenoptera; family Braconidae; genus Fopius; species Fopius arisanus. The sequence goes on along the minus strand of NW_011887773.1, from coordinate 814,223 downwards.
CGACACTTGGGAATGTAATCCGTGAACGAATATTTCGTATTCCCTTGAGAACGCTGATTCGTCAAACAATTACCCATACGAATGTGATTCGTAGACGGATCGGCAATATTCGTTAACGGATTAGTCATTTCGTAAGTCTTGCGATTCTCACCTCCGAATGTGGTCTCGTATTATTAATACAATTACCCTTGTATTACTAATTAATAAAAATGAGTGGAAAAAAAGTGTTGATGAAGAAGAGTTCGCAAAATACTTGCAAACGGGCTGGAAATGTGATACAAGAGCAGAAAATAATGCTTGCAGACTACATCGAAAAAAATGCAGATTTGTTAACCTGTAAATTCACCAATGCTGTAACAAGAGAACAAATGAACAAAAAGTGGGATGTAATCACAGCTATACTAGAGTCAGCATAAGTTTTTACTTCTCTGGGTACCCCCACTCCACGTAGTTACCACTTGTAACCATGTCCCCCACTCCTAAAATCAATGTTAAAACTTATGCTGACTTCAGTATATGCTTAATGCAGTGCCAAACGGGGCCACAAAAGATCGAGATCAATGGAAAAGGGTACGTTGAAGAAAAATAATCTAGGTCATACAGCGGTGAAGGGCAATAAGTGAACATAACCTCTGAGTAGTGTTTTCTCAACCGATATTCTCGTGATGCAACAGAGACAATTACATTTTTGATATTACCTATATTGGGGTTTCAATTTCCTTAATAAAAAAGGTTGTCAGAAAAATATCAAGGTCTCCGTTAGTTTTCATAATATTCAATCACACCTCTTCCCCACTGAATTTGATATTTTGCGTATTTTTATCGTGTTTTTTCTCGCGAATTAAAAGTAATTGGTTCTTTTTAGAGATGGGCTGATATGAAAAAAAAAGTCTCAAAAAAACTTTCAGTGAATAAGAAGAGTATGAACAAGACTGGTGGTGGTCCACCTGAAAATGTGGAATTATCAGTAGAAGACGAGCAAATTGCTCTGATGATACCCAAAGCAAAAATCGATGGAAATCCAAACGTTCCTGAAACAGCTGTTAAATTTGTAATTATTATGTTTTATCTTAATGTAATATACATCTGGTTACTTTTTTGAACCTTAAAAATGGTTAATTTTAATTATGATAAGGATGATATGGCTGACTACGTGTGTGTAATCGCGAATGGTAATGGAGAAACGATATTGGAGGAGGTCTCATCAGACAAGACTGATGATATGTAGATACTCCAGGCAGAAGCAATAGGAGGAATCCCTCTTTCATCACAGAAGACTAAGCCAAGCACAATTGATGTCAAGATAGTCGTTGATCAATTCAATGATCAAAAGAGTGCGCTACTTAAACATAATCTGGACTCTATAATTGATGAAATTGAGTGCAAAACTAAGCCTGAACCAGATGTAAAACAGGAAGTTTCCAAGCAAATTGATGTTAAGTGGAAAACTGAAATCACTGGTGAGTTGAAACCAATAATTGGCGTATTTTTCGTTCATTGACTCCATCCTTGAATCATCATTTTCTTGTGAATCATTCTCATTTTCAGCTTTTCCTTCTAAAGAACGAAAATCTGCAATTGCAAAACAAGAAGCTACAATTCGTATTAATGAAAACATGATAGCTTTATCGACGACTGAACTGGAGGTTAAAAGAGCATATTATAAAGAAAAAATATTTTTACTCCATCTCAACACTCGTCTGAAACATCAAAATCACAGACGAGTTCTTCAAGTTATGGGTAATAGACTCACTCGTCCCTGGAGAGAATCAGAATGAACAGGTTTTTTCTTCTTTTATCTGTATGGCCATTTCCTGTACTTGTGAAATACGCTAGTGAGGGAAGAGTCGTTGGTAATTTAATCATTTAAGTAAAACTGGTGCTACTTTCTGACATTCATAACTAAGAAATTCAATGGCTGTTGTTCTCATATCAAATTAAGATTAAAAATAATGATTCGACAATTTCCAGCGTGACATACTATAACTGTCAAAATATAAGTTTAACGTTTGTTTGCAGTATTTTTTAGTTTAAGATATCCTAGTTTCTTTTATTCTAAGAGTTATCTTTGTTACTAGATTTCTTCTCTTGCTCTGATCCTACTGCTCCATGCCGTGAAATTTTTGTTTATGATTTACGTAATTTTAGGACTATTGAAATTATCCATGGTTAATTGTTTTCAATGAGAAAGAAAAGCACGTTTAGCTGAAGATTATACTAGTCCATTGATATAAATGATTGATAAGCATCAATAGACAAATAATATAGAGAATATTTTTTTATTTATTATCTGCAAATTAATACATGGTATTATTGGTGCAGGGGGATCCCGCTACATAAAATAACAATTTGAATAAAGTAAACTAAAAGAGTCATTGAAGGAGATGCGATTGTCCCTAGTAAATAAAGTCTAAGTGAGACTCTAATAAGTTCATTAAGTCCTTTAAATCAATTAAATCGGACATACTAATATGGACGTAATGCAGATCGTGTGCTAACGATTGCGTAAGTAAGAGAAATTTGGAAGGAAGAGCGTCTAATCCTAGTCGTTTAGCTCCGTCGAACGTAATTGAATAGACTTCAGCAAAAAACAATATAAAACCATGACATCCTTATAATTATTCGAGTTCAAAAAGGCTGAGATGCTAGAATCCGAAATCATATCAGGGTGATGTAAATAATTAAGTAGATAATGGAGCCTTAATGGGGAGTAAAAAGGGCATATGAAGAGTATATGCATGAAATCCTCGAGGCAGTGCAAGTTGCACAGGGTGCATATCTGGTTTGGGTCGATCTGGTAATCTATCTTGTTGATAATGAGGCGTCTCGAGTGGACTGAGGAAAGCCTCAGCTGAATTTTAGCTCTCAAGAGCTCGATAGGGCATCTTTCCGCGTAGAAAACTCCAAAGTCGTCGAGTGGATGTCTGAATGTCTTTAGCAGTAACGAGGAGGAAGAGAGGAAGTGAAGATAATTATCCGACCTCTCCCTGTCCACTAGTTGACTGAGAATATCAGGGATCCTCCACTTCCACCAAACAGGATTCAGGTTTGTCCAGAGATCCCCACAATCGATCCCTTGTAAGCATTGCTGTAGTTGAAGTACCCAGTTGTATCTGGCCGAGGAAGAGGGCAACGATACTGGAGAGGAAGCTAACTTGATGAGGCGTAGCAAGCATATTCTGGGCAGACGATCCTCAGGCATCTTGAGGATTTTAATTATGAAGTTAAGAGCTTGTTTTATGACCTCATAAGAGATTTTCATAATCCCGGTTTCGAGTCTAATGGCATATCCTGGGGTATTTCTTTGAAGGTTGAAGAGGCGCTTCAGGAAGTACAGGTGGGCCGCTTCCAAGGTTGGCAGGTCCCTCAGAGCCCACAGAGCTGAGGTGTATAGCAGGGTGGAGGTCACAATGCTGGAGTTTAACTTCTTCATACCATCCCACGAATCAGCACTGATGTTGGAAAGAATTCGGAGAGCAGAAGCCGAGGCCACACGAGCTCTAGATACAGCTGCATAGGTAGCAGACCTACCGGTGGCTGATGGGGTGAAGTTAACGCCGAGATATGTGTATTCCGAGGCGATTTCGACTGGCGAGCCGTTCAAAGTGTAGTCATGGTTGGTAGAGGGTACTCGTCCCCCCTTCCTGAAGATCATAGCTATGGTTTTCCCTAGATTGACAAACAGGCCATTAGTATTACAGTAGTCCTCCAGGATCCTCAGCTTGCGTTTCAGATCAATTGAACTGAAAGCAAGTATTATGAGATCATCGGCGTATAGAAGGAGGATCTCGTCCCTCCTATCATCAATGTCAACACCTCTGGCTCCATTTGCCCTAAAGAAAGAGTCGATATCCGAGATGAAGAGGTTGAACAAGAGAGGACTCAACTTCTCCCCCTGCAGGACCCCCTCGGCCACATCAAACCGATCCGTGATACCTTCACTTGTTTTGATCCGGATAGAGGCACGATCGTATCCAACCAATCCTCAGCAGCTTGGACCACAGAAGCTGGTGAGGGACAGAGTCAAAAGCTCTTCGGAAATCCACGAAGAGAGAATAGACTCTGCCCCCTTCTGTCTCAGCCAATTTTGCAGGATCGACTGCAGGGTGAAAACGTTATCCATCACTCCTCTCCCCTTCCTAAATCCAGCCTGCTCCTCAGGTATGATCTGGCTGGATTCGGCCCAGGCGTAAATTCGTTCGTTCAAAATTGAGGTGAAGATCTTTGTGATATTATTGATGAGCGCTATCCCTCTATAGTTCAGAGGATCCAAACGGTCATCTTTCTTAAAGATCATGCAGAGGTTGATGGAGGCCCAGCTCTCGGGAACACGCCCAGTGATAAAGATGTCATTGAATAGGTCCAGCATGAGGAATCTCCAGTTCTCAGGGAGGGCTTTGTAGAAACCATTAGAAATGGAATCTTCACCCGGGACTTTTCTCATCCTGGTGTTTTTTAAACTGTTATCGAGCTCCTTGAGAGAGATTACAGCATCCATAGCAGGATTTATGGCAGGCGTCGTGACGAGGGGAAGGAAAATTCTGGGCTTGCACATCTGTGCGAGAAAGTTATTCCAACCCTCTATTTTGATATATTCTACTCTAGGAGCCCATCCTTTAGCCTTCTTCACTGTGTCCCAGTACCCAATGGCATCCCGCACATTGGCGAAACCCTCGACAATTGCTTTCCTGAATAGTTGTTTCTTCTCCCGGCAAATCTTTTGGAAAGATCTGTGTAAGTCCTTGAGTTCCATGGCGATCCTGATGTCTGGGTAAGGAGAGTACAGGTTTTTGAATTGTTTTGTGATGTTTTTCTTAACGGAGTAGCATTCGTCGTCAAAGCACAGGGGTTTAGGCTGGACCTTAAGAAACTTTGATGGTTTTCTGGGTGGTTTGACCATCGATAATCCTCGCGCAGCTTCCCTGATTCCATCCAAAAGGTTATCATTTCTTGCGCCCACCGAAAGCCCCGGTGAATACTTCAGGAGTCTGGGAGAAGAGCTCAGCTTTGCAGCGTATTCAAGAGCCAAAGAGGGCTTCCACAGGAAAGATGGGCCAGCAGAGTCCCCCCTTAGATTTACAGAAGAGGCATCGGAGTCAGACGAGACCGGGGCAGACTCCACGAACACGTCCAGTAAAGTTATCGAAACGGATAAATGGTTAGATCCAAGGAGGTCTGAGGAAACCTCAAGATCCTGGACAAATTCAATTTGATCCATACTTATCCAGATGAGATCGAAGGTATTCGGACTTCTGTTGCTTGTAAAACTCGCCGGGTTATCAGATATCGTTTTCCCATTAAGAAGAATAAAATCGTTGTCCATCATAAAAGCCATTAACTGCTCACATCTAGCATCGGTTTTGTCCACTGAGAAGGTCCTGCGTCTACTGACACTGGTGCCAAAAGAGGCTTCAGGGGGGATGTCGTCTACGTATTGGGCAATCGAGACGTTGAAATCGCCACCCAGTATGAAAATGTCATTAACGAAGTGGCTGTTTGATCTCAGGCTTTTGATGGTTGACTGGAGCAAGGGGAGAATCTGATCGAGTTGGAGAGTAGGACAGAAATAAAAAGATCCAATGATGGCATTCCAAGAATGCGACTTTATCCGGAAAAATACCCACCAGGGACTGGATTCCAACAAGACTGGTTGCAGATCTTCTTTGGCCAGACAGAGTAAACCGCCACTACCTTTGCCTCTGGCTCTGTCGCGCACAGCTGGAGACCAGAACCTGGGGTAATCCCTGAGAATTAAGGGTATCAAATGGGGAGATGGATTCAGACCCATAGTTTCTGAAAGGCACAAAACTTGTAAATCTGTGCTAAAATTGTTGTGAATGACGTTGGCCATACCTTGCATATTCCAGAACTGAACCTTTATTGCAATCGATCTGCTTAAATTCCTCAGTTTTTTGGGGGTTGGTTGACTGCAGAAGAGCGTGGACAAGAGTTACTAGAGGATCTATTCATCACATGTGGTTTCGGGGTGAGCTTGTTCGATTCGTAATCCCATGTCCACCAGATGTCATCGATTAGCACTTTATTATACTTGATTTTGACTTTCTTTCCCTGTTGTTAAACAGCTTTGGCTAGGAGTCTCACCTCCCGATAGATTTCTTGTTCTATTGGGGTAAGGTCGGGGTCAATGAAGACCTGCTTGTCTTTGCTTTTGCCCAGTTTTGATTTGTTTTTCATGATACAGTCGCGTGCTTCTAGGGAGGAAAGGGTGACTATTAAAAGTTTATTTGCATTGACTACCTCTCTTACATCCTGTACAACGTCAGCAAGCCCAAAGTTTACTGCGAGAAAATTTCTTACAGCTTCCATATGAGAGGCTGAGCCTCGTGAAAGACCTCTAAGAGAGACCCAGGTGGGAAAAACCCACCTTGACGATGGGAACAAGGCTGGACCTAGACATGACATCAAGGCTGGATGAGCCAGACTAGAATCAGGCTTCTTTACATGGTTGAATCATTTATTGATTCAAGCATGGGCCGTCAATGTATCATCAAGCCTTGCTTCAAGGTTGAAACTGCATGGCTGTTCAAGACTAGAACATTTATGCTAGAACACGATTTAGTTACATCGTCAAATCAGTGATCAATTTAAATATGAAGAGCAATGTTTTATTGAGCCTCTTCTATCTTCTGCCAACTTGACTCATTTTATGGGAAGAAAACGATTTCAATTCATTTTTTAGTAAAATTTCTTATGAATTTTGACATTAAATTTTTATTTTCTAATCAACACATAATTAATGGAGTTCACATTGTTTTTATAAAAAACGTCCCCACCCCAAGACAGGGAAATCGACTCTCCGCGTGAGATTACGAAACGTTAATCGCGTCTTTATTTGTAATTCAGGATGAATCTGAATATTAAAAAAAATTTCAAGAAATTTCAAGAAATTTAATTAATGACTAAATAATGAATGAATAAATGAAGAACATTAATTAATTAATTAATTGACTAATTAATCGATGTTCTTCATTTAGTTCATATTGATAACCCAAAATCCATCGAGAATAAAGATTACTGGAAGGAAAAAAAAACTATATATATGCAACTATGAGTCTGAAACGTCACGTGCTCCCTTTCTAACCTCAATTTCGACATAAATTCAAAACAGCAAAATGGATTTCCGTGATAAAAATGCAGTTTATAGACAGAGGAAAATGAAATGTTTAAGAACACAAAGTGAATTGAGTGACCAGGAAGAGCTAGCCATCCCTGGAAGTGCTGAGAGTAGTGAGGCAATTAACGCTGCTCCGTTATCAAATGAGACTGATAATTTCTGTGTGAGTGATACAGCAGAGAACTCTTCCATAAACAGCTTGCCAGATTTTGATACAGATACAGAACAAGGACTAATAAGTGAGATTGATCCTCCATCCAGCCCCTCACCGAGTATTCATAGTGCTGAGTCACGTAGAAGTGAAGTTAATTCTTATGTTTCTAACTTGAGTGAAATTTCTACATCTCCATCATTACATCGGCCATCTCAAGAGCCCATGATTAATGAACCGGCGATGAATATAGACGATATTTTAAAAGAATGGTCTATCAGTAACATAGCCAATATGAAAATGTGTGGGGTAACTGATTTGCTGAAACGTCTCAAGATAGCTGGCCATCCAGAATTACCATCCACTGCAGAATCTCTGATGGGCTTTTCTCATGCGATTAGAAGTCTTCCTATGGTTTCAATGTCGGGTGATATCGGAAGTTATATTTATTTGGGGATCAAAAATGGTCTAGAAAAATGTATAGTACCAGATATATACAATGAACCTGAAATTAAAGTGTTAGTGCACATTGATGGCATGGCAGTTTACTCCCATACGGAAGGTACATTGTGGCCTATATTAATTAAACTTTGGCACAAAAATTATGTGTGCTCTTCTTTTGTTGCTGCTCTTTTTTACGGAAAAGCAAAGCCAAGAGATGTTGGCCTTTATTTAGATGATTTTGTCGAAGAATCCCGCAAATTAACTATTGAAGGGATAACAATGAATGAGCAATCTTATAAGTTTAAAATTGCTGGTATAGTCGCTGACAGTCCAGCGAGAGCATTTATCAAATGCACGGTCTACCCCACAGGATTTTCTGCCTGTGAGCGATGCAGTGTGCATGGAGAGACTGTAAGTAAACGACGTATTTATTCAGAATCAAATGCTCCGAAAAGGACAAAAGAAACCTTTGTCGCACGTGATGATCGCAAGCATCAGCCAAGAGACATTCCAACTCCATTATTGAGGATACCTGGCTTCGATCCCATTAAAGATGTCCCGCAGGAAGCTATGCATTTACTTTTTCTAAACTTAATGAAAAATTTATTATCTCAGTGGTTGAATCGCAGCAGTCCATGCAGAATATCTTTACAGAAAGTCCAACTTTTGAAAAGATTGATGACCGATCTCGGCCCTTTTATTCCCACAGAATTTCAGCGTAAAGATTATAATATTGATCATTTCTCTCGTTGGAAAGCCACCCAGTTATCATTTATGCTGTTGTATGCTGGACCTCTAGTGCTCAAAGATGTCTTACCATCAAATTTTTATCAACATTTTCTCTTTCTACATGCTGGTTGTCGAATCTTATGCAGTTCGGAACTGGCTGTACCATTTTGCAAGACTGCCAATACTTTTTTACGTAAATTTTTTATCTCCATGCCAACATTTTATGGTGATCACTGTCAAATTCTGAGCGTACACGGGATTCTCCACATTGCTGATGATGTTGAACATTTTCAAACACCACTGATAGATTTCTCGGCCTTTTGGGGGGAGAATTTTATTGGAAAGTTTAAATCACTCGTCACTGGCTATGCTAAAGCTCTTGAGCAGATTGTTAATCGCATAACCGCTCAGAGTCAAAGAGATGATATGAAAGTGAAGAGAAAAGAGATTCTTCGTGACTGCATCCTCAAGACGCCCCCAAAGTTCACTACAAAGCATGGAAGAAGAATTAAAGCAGTAAAATCGGTGAATTACAGAGATATGGAGCTAACCGATCGACCACCGAATAATGTAGTGGAGTTGAACAATGGGGGAATACTTTTAATCACCCATTTATTTTCCAGAGCTGATCACGACGTAGTGTTACAAGCAGAGGACATTTTTCTTCATGGTATTTCGACTTCAGAAGTGCAAAATATTTTCACAGCCCCTTGTCCTTCATTAGAAATAGGAATTAGTAGAATTGAAACATTCAAGCGTATTAGTAGATACATAAAATTGAATGATGTTAAAAAAAAATGTGTCTACGTTAATAATTTGAATGGACGCTATACTTTATCACTTCTCCATGGATGAATGATTTAATTACCTATTATGAATCTCATTTCATTCATCTTTCATATATATATACATATATATTTCTAAGAAAACATTAGCAAATAATAGTTGATAATCATGTAACATTTATCATCATTCGGTGACATGCAAATTGAATAAAAACTTCAACAAAATTGGAAAATTCATGCTCAAAGGATCACATAGCAAAAACTCTGAGAGTATATTTTTCCTATCAAATATTTTAGAGATTGCGCGAAAAGCCAGAATTTCAAGGAAAATTTGATTCAATTTTACACGTATTTTCTAGTTAATTTGCTATATTTTTCCATTGCATATTGATATAAATATAAGCGATGGGGAAAATCCTTTATTCGTTTTGAAGGAATAAAATTAATGTGATTTATTCCGTCGTTAATTACTCTTCACGTTTTGACATGCACTAGGTAATTGATAATTATTTCAATGATTGGAACCGACAGAACGTCGTTTTCATTGATATCCTCAAGTAATCGAATTCTCGTAAATAATCATTCAATTTTAATGATTAATGCTTCTAATCACAACCTCGAATCTATGTAATTAAACGAATACTAGTAATGCATTTTCAATTCTCTATTTCAGACTCTTACATTTTTATCATTTTTAAATAACCTTAAAATTATAAGATGCAAATTTTCAATGAAACAGTGTATTTTCATATTTTATGACGTGTGATCCAGTTAAGTGAATAATCAAAACTGAATGAAAATTTTAAAAAAGTTGACTAAATATTGTTTCCTAGCCGTTTTTGATTAATGAAGGGAATAAAATCATCACATCACTACCGTAAGTATTTGTTAGCACTATTAATCATTATTAATTATAAATATTCATATTTCGTTCCCACAAATACCCTAGAAGAGTGGTGATGACAATAGTAATATGGCGACCACATAAACCGGGACGTCGGCAACTAAGCGTCACCAGTATTTCAGTACGGTTAAAAGAATGTGAGAACAGTAAGTGGATTCAATCTAAAAAAGTACGAAAAACTCTAATGGTAGTATGGAATGACAAATATATTGCAATGCAAATGTAATGATGAATAATTTTAAATGACGCCAAAATATTTTATCGATCAAGGTACGCCGGTCGATGCAGCGTTGATCTAACCTCTTCTATAAGTATTATTCACTCAGATGCCGGAATTCTCATCGCATGAATATACAACTTTTTATCCGAATACTTTTCTCATCAATTAATATTTGAAGTTTTGGTAATTACCTACGTAAATTCTTATTGGAAAGTTCTTATTGAAAAAATGTAAACTTGTTGAATGTAAAAATTTCATTCATTATAAGGACTGAGGTAACAGTGACTGAAGTGAGGTTAGATGAATTTTCGATCCGGTTGAATATATAGAAACTACTTTTCAGATTTTTATATTAATTTTGTTTTTATTCGAAGCCTCAAATATATATTGAGTACTGCATCATTCTATGAATGTTGATAGTGAATTTATATGATCTATATGAATATTGCTTTCTTAGATTTTTGTCATTATCCGAGGTTCTATTTGGACAATAAATAAGTCTAGAACTGAGCTTTTTTATGAACATGGCACGAAAGGAAAAAACTGAAATTGTTCCTTATCAAATCATCGAGTTCAGGGATGAGTTAAAAAAAGGCAAGCGGTCAGTGGAGCTCGTGTGTTTCTCTTGGTTAGACTTTGAAGCTGACGACAAAATCTGGTGTCATTACCCACCGCAAAATGACTGCAAAAATCTTGATGAATGGATCCGTGTGAATCAAAAACCGTTGGAAAACTGGATAAAATATCGAGTAACCATTTTAGAAGATGCAGGTAAAGGAATCTCTTTCATCTGTATCTCTTCCTTGATTGCAATTGTATTATTTACAACTTGAAGAAATGCCTGAAATGTTAGATTTGTTTTTGACAATCTTACAACGAATTATTAAATATGTTATTAGAGAGACAGATTTTCCATTTTTGCATCTCTGAAATAGATATGTGTTACGACTGTTGTTATTTTTTGATTTTTCTTCAAGTCCAGAAATTTTTCGTTCAATTATTTTGGATTATTATGTGTTGAATCAATGTTGTTGACTATATCATTATTTAATTGTGATGACATCATTAATAGTGTTGTGCAAGTTTTTTTGTTGTTGAATGCCCCGAACTGGTAAGTTCTTCCATTTTCGATTGGTAATTCAGATCCAAGTTTATTCGAATAAATTTATTCTCTAGTTACCTTTTTAGTAAACTTAGTAAACGTAAAGAGAATAACTGATTTTTCTGTGAAGTTCAGAAATAATTTGTTCATTCACGGTTCTGTGGGTCATGAATTGTTTAGGTTTCCCAATCATTTTTCAAGGTTCGATAGATTTGTAGGAGCTCGATAAACGTTTGGCCCATTTGGATTTCAACAGATTGCAAGTATATTTCATGGATCGTCATTTCGTTTTAAACTATCACTTAGAAAATTCTTTTGATATTGGTTCGTGTAATTATCTCAGCAAGCTTCTACTGAAATTCGAGAATCAATAAGAGTTTCTTAATGATACTGATGCGATTGAAACATGGAAACCATTGGAATGTTCTGGATTTTTTTATGAATATTGAAATCTGCTCACGACTGGTTCGAGAGTCCACGTTCAAGAATACTAGAAAAATAGTGGAAAAAATATCAAGCCGTTATCAGAAATAAGTACTCTAACCTTTTCGAGTAATTTTTTATTCAACTTATTACTTTCAATATTTCCTATTTACATGCAGGTGATTATGAGCAGGGCATACGGCGTCTTGAACGATCGTATAAGCGGCGAACACATTTAAGAACGTCTGATTCAGACTGTTCTGGAACGAGTAGTATAATGAAAATATCGAAGAGTAAAGCCAAAAATATGCTCAGACAGTCTCAATCTTTGTTCAGCCATCCTCCAATTGATGAAAGATCAGAGGAATTAACTCAATCCTATGGTGAGCTAAGGAAACAAATCGGATTCCTGTTTCAAGAACAATCAAGTCTGTTCCGCTTAAAACCATATTCAATGTATTCGATGGAATTTGTATTCCTCATGATTTTTTGTTCCATAGAAGACGTTTGTTTAGGAAAGTTATCAGGAGCTCCAACAGTTGATAACAGATTGCACACTCCACCAAGGGATCGAGACAACGTTCCAACAAGATATCCTTCTATTTTAGACATAACTCCATCCACTCGCCTGACTCCTCAGAATAGTTCATGTTCAACAGGTACAGGAAAAAGAAAACAAACTTGAGCTTTGATTGCAATATATGTCAGTTCGCTACTCATTGTATTTTTTGGTGTAGATGATAATGGTGCTGACGATAAAACAACCTCAGCATTTGACAAAATTGATGATAGAACTGTGCTAGAAACCCCAAGGATGAAACGTCCCTTTCAAGATAAAATCTCATCCAAGATTAATGTTCCTAGGTTCTCAAAGAACGCTTCCTACCGCCCTACTCCAACGATAGTTGTGCGATTATTTTGTAATTATGGCTATTTCTCTCAGATTAGAAACTAATCGGACTACAGAATAAAAAAAAATAGAATGTACCAGAATTTTGAATATAAACTTCCACCTTCCGAAACGTTGATATTCACGATTTCCCATTTTTCTTAGAGAGAAAACAGAAACACAATGTTTTTGATGAGAAGACTAGACATCATGGCCCACCATCGTCACGAGAACATGAGAACGCCAATTTTTTTGCAAGCCAGTCTTCGCAGCGACTAGAGTTTTCAAATGTTAACGGGAATTTTCAAAAGTTCATAAGGCACAATTCGAGTCCAGGTAAACTATTATGCTATTAATTATGTGGCTCCTTTGTAAATAGCTATCGATTATTTTTCTTACGATTAAGAGCTAAAAAAAAAACTCGAATTTAGATCTTGAAAAAATTTCATGAACGATCTAGTAACAATAAAAAATCATATTTATTAAAGAGGTAATTTAAAAAATTTTAAAAAAGATTTCCTCTGTTCTAGCTGCTTAATCGTTTAAAAAATTGTTTTCAACTTTTACAATTGTAAGCTCAGCAGTTGATGCAATTGATAAGAAATATTTTATCTAGTTGCGGCGACAGTAGCCACGCGGGCGGTGTGTGACTTCGGCGGTCACCCAAGCTAAGCAACGCTCAGTTGGGTTAGTACTTGGATGGGTGCCCGCTTAGTCACACCCCTCGGCGTGTAGACTGCCGACGTCAGGCACGTATGCGGAGAGCTGGTGTGTTCACCGAGTCAGTGTGACTGATGAACACAGCAGAATCCCCGCATTACCGGCCGGCTGCGCTACTGAGGTTTTACATGGTTTCCCTCAGTACAAGCCAAAGGGGCGCAGAAAAATGGAAAGTCGGCCCATGCTACCGCAAACAAATAAAAGAGAGGATAGTAGGAGAGGCAAAAATAAGAGAGGATAGTAGGAGAGGCTAAAAAGGCTAAGACGAAGGGGTGCCTATCAAACCATGGTAAGAAAACAATGGTAATAGGAAAAAGGAAAAATGTAAAATAAAAAATATTTTATCTAGTTTTTATTGGAGGCGTCAACGCTACTGTATTTTTCCAATCGCTTTCATTTTTAAGGTACCAAGAAGAATTATCACTCCAGCAAAGAAACCCGCAGTAATTATTTAAGAAACGAGCAGCCTAAAGAAAATTTGTCACAGAAGGAAATGCAACATATTTTTAATCGTATGAACCCCCAAATGCAAGGTAGGCCATATAATATTGGAAACGAGAATTTTACTTCAAGTTTACGTTTCAATCAGACAAGCTTTTTATCTCGTCATCAGAGATTTAATTCCATAACAATATGATAATACAATGGGGGTTTAATGAGAGTGCAAAAAGGTTCGATTTCCTTCGTTTTTCTTTTTATTTTAGAAATAATTCGTTATATAGACCTTCAAAGAACAGCAGATTGTGAAAGGATTCTTAAGAAAATTGAAAACTCCAAAAGAAGTATTTTATACGATCTCGGTAAAATGATGAAAACTATGAATTCAATGACTCCGTTCGGAGGACCCAACAATGCTTCATCCAACAAACCTCTCACAAGCGAAATTCTTAACGTGAGATTTCCTATCAAAACTCATGAAGAATTCCTAATTTTTGAACAATCTCTATCTGCAATGCATGAAGAAACGAGAGACGAAGATCGGAAAGTCATCGAGCATTCAGGGTTAGCGAAAAAAAAGGTTTTGGTAATTATCATGCATTTTTAATGGTCTCAATCTATATTCTTGAATGAAAAATAGTGGATAATACTGATATTTTTTACAATTTTGATTCTAGGTCTCTACGTTTTGGGGATGGGTGGGCTCGGAAGACACTTGGAAGGACTGCGTGAGGAAGTGCATGAATTGCTTACTTCATAAAGATGTGCAAAAAATCTACAGTGGAAGAGGGAGGCAAACCATACTCAGTCGTAAAGAGGCTTTTGATAAAACAGCATCTTGCGAGTGCATAAAAGGTGAGGGTTATACAATTTATTTATTTTCATGTGAAATTATACTGTTTTCCTGTTTAGAGTTTTTGTTGAAGAAATTTCCTTCAACAACTATGGACATTGTTTCCTACATAGGAAACCATTTGAGCCAGGCTCAAGGGAAGAAAAAGTAATTTTTCCAAAGATGACAGGAAGCAGAAGAGATGCCGTGAAAAGCACACAGAAAAATGAGTTTAAAAAAATGTTACATTGTTTCGAGTTTAGATTTAAATTTAATGTTCTACATATAATGCAACTTTGAAGATATTAATAAAGCCATTGATGTAAAATCATTGTGAAACTAATCATTTTTTAGTTATTGAGCGTGAATCTACCTTGTACATCCACCAAGAATCTGGATTAACCCACATGCTTAGCCGAGGTTTGGGTTACAACGTTGAACCAATCATAACATTAAAGGTTGCATCGAGACTCGATACTCAAGGCTTGACCAACAGTGGGATCTCCAACCTTGGAAACATAGTTATTTTCCAATATTCATTCATGCTTGATTCAATCCTGGATATCGACGCTCGACCAATCTATGTCAATCTTGGATCAAGCCTGATCCAATCTTGTTTCCATCGTTCATTCCCACCTGGGGATGTTCTTAGCTCTGTTGGCTTTCTCGAATATAGAGAATATTTGTTGAAAACAAAGATGAAGACCAAACAGATGCCATAAGTGTAATAAATAGTTCAAATATGATTGTTCATTTTGTACTCTAAGAATTTTACTGTACGAAGCAATGATGATAATAAAAAGGTTTAATGTTTAATACTTTAGTTATTTTTTTGGCAACGATTTGAATACACTGAAAATTAATAAATGTATAGAATTTATAAGTTTTGTACTGGTTGAAAAATTAATGGCATAGTATTTTGTCTATGAATTTTGAAAATAATTCCGTTTCCCTCAAAAATGATGTAGACGATGAGTAAGTTCACGAGAAAATAAAACAATATTTTATTGTAGATAATTACATTCGCCACAAGAAAGATGTTGGAATTTCCCCCTAAACGCACTCATTACAAAGATTGGATTATCAAATTGCACAGAAAGATCGCTAGTTTTGAGGAAACCATTGATCACGAATTCGATCACGAAAATTTCGTCCTGCAGCCAACTCGGGATTAACACACCGTCCAATGTTCCCTTGAGCCAGTTCTTCAACATCTAGAAGTCCAAAATCTGGATTATCATGCCAGATGTCATCGTAAGCTTGCATGATACGATAACCATCATTGATTGCTATATTGTGGAAAACCGCACAAGTATAAACGATTTTCGCAGCAGTAGTAGGATCATAGTGTAGAACTCGTTGTTTTAACAAACAACGAAATCTCATTTTTAAAATTCCATTTACTCTTTCAATTGTGGAGCGTGCCCTACAAAAGGAAGAGTTGAATGCTGCTTCTTGTGATCCATCTTGCGGGTTTTGGTACGGTGTCATCATCCACTCTCTCAAAGGGTATCCACCATCTCCCAACAAACAAAATCGTTCTCCTGCATGATTGTACAATCTCCTCAAAACTATCTGGACCTCACTGTCGTTCCAAATTGTACAATCATTGACACTACCGGGATATCTTGCATTGAGATTCAAAATTTTGAAGTCAGCATCGCAGATTAACTGCACATTCAGTGAATGATACCCTTTCCTGTTGATATAAACATGTTCAAGGTGGATAGGATGATTCCTGGGAGGACGAACAATTGCTACATGTGTGCAATCGATGCATCCTATAGCACAGGGCCCGGCAACCTGGGCTCATTCGGCTCACGCGGCTCCCGAGCTTCCTTAGTCAGAGCTGGGAGAGGGGTCTCATCCACTTAACAAAACTACCTGCTCTAATTCGATATCTCTCTCTGCTTGAGCTCTGGTTCGACCGATACCGGCAGAGGCCCACCGTGTGATCGAGCGGGAATTTTGATTTTCCATCAATTTGAATTATAAATATAATTTTTTTTATTCGAAATAGGCAGCAATATGAGGAAAAATTATTTTTTCGATCTTTTCATGATAAGGAATCTGCCTTGACAATTATTTTGTCTCCAGACGATATTTGCAGCAATGAAACAAATAAAATAAAATACGCAACGAAACTCTCGGGAAATATCCGATTAATTTTCAAGGTCGAGGGGGACTTGGCTGGCTTTTTTTTTCATTCCAATTTCAAGCAATTAAATGTGTGACATTTCATATGGTAATAGTAAAACGGTTTCATTAGGAAATCTCAATTTTCAATTTTTTTTCAATTTGTTAATCAATAATGTCCAAGGATTCTCCTCCAAATCGGCTCATGTCGAGGTAAAGTCTTTGAACTTCATTTTTTCTAATGACAGTTTTAGGGTTTGAAACGCGTACCAATTGTTTATTGGATATTGTCATTGCTTAGCAACAAACGAGGAGATATTCGAAAAATATCCCAAGTAAAACCGTTTTACTTGTACCACGTGACGGAAAATGCCAGCATTTGATTGGTTGAAATTGGGATGAAGAAAACCATCAGGAATATAATATAATATATAATAGAATCTTCCAAAAATAACCGTGACAAATGTTTATTTTTCACACTTAGAGTGGCATTATTTGGTAGGAAAATAATAATTACCGAAAACCAATTCCTAAATATATTCTTGAGGGTTTTTCATTGTAAATTTTAATTTTTTTATTTTTTATGTAAAATTTGGAACTGAAAATTTGCGCCAATCCTGGCGGGTCAGCCATTTTTATGCGACTGGCACGCCACTCTACGTGGCTGGCTGCAATATTGTCGCTGCTGGGACTTATTCGCTCAGAATGGTTGTCTAATTGGGTACTCATTAAGATGAGAGGATTATCCCGACCCTAGTAATAGGCTGGCTCCCGACTACCTGAAGGTTGCCGGGCCCTGGTATAGCATATGGGAAGCGATATTTTTAGAAAAACCTATTCCGTGCTTGCCGAACTTCTGCGATATTTCGGTGGAATTGAATGTACTCTCTGGACACCTCAGGTCGGCAAAACACGTCTATTACGGTATGCAATGATCTGCTTACGGAGGGTTGGCTTATGTTACTGTATCGACCAAGACCAACGTCCATCTGGTAACTACCTGTACTGAAGAACCGTAGAGCTGTTAGCACCTATAATGAATAACGTATTATTCAGCAAGGAATCATTCTCGAGAAAGAATTGAGTAGTAATTTAACGCGTTATGGAGTTTTCAGAGAATAACTCTGAGTTGTTGATACATAGCGAATTTGTCGACACTTTTTTCATAGATTTGTCTATGCAATAAAAACGCCCTGAGAAGAATTGCTCTATCTCTCTTAAATCTATAAATGTTTCGCAATAATTCAATCGAAAGACAAATTAAGTCATGAGCTGCCAAACCTCCACAACTGAATAGAAATTTCTTTACAATATATTTCCAATATACGAGTAGCCCTCTGACAAAAACTTATCGCTTATACTTGTACATAAGTTGTTTTACAGGGAAACCGTAAAAAAAAATATTAAAAATTATTATTTACTTTCCGCTTAATGCCCAACGCTGATCTTCGTTCAAATGGTAGTTGGTATTGTCGAACAATGTCAATCACTTGAATTACCCTCTCTTTTGTGAATCGGTATATTTTAATAAAACCTTCTCCTGTCAATTCCTCGAATGGATCTCCAGCATTATACAGATTTCGAGGGTGATGCTGTTCTTCTCCGATCTCTTCCAGATGGCCCAAAATTTCATTATGTAGAAACCGGCGAAGATTATCCATTTTTTTTAATTAGAAAATTTAATAATAGAAACTCAATTTTTTTTATGCAATATAGGTTAGGCGCCTTCAATCTTTAGGATACTTCGTATGGGAATACGATTCGGGTGGGAAAACAAAATTGTTGAACGAAAGATTTTCCCTCACGAATTTAAAATTTCCAAACGAAAGTGATCAACGAATCATTCATTCGTTCACGGATTACGTTCCGTTCACGGAAGACGTTTCCCATGCGTCGAGAATAGGCCCCCAGCCTGAACACCATCATGATGAGAAAAGTCCACTGCTCGAAATAATCGACTTCGATCCTGTGCAATATATGGTTCTTGATGCTGCGCATTTATTCTATTGTTGTGTTATGAACCGACTACTATAAAAATGGATTCCCAGAGGAAGTACACAACGTATTAGACCAGCTCAAGTTCGAATTTTGCAAAATTTATTGGGGCAAGTTACTGCTGCCGTTCCTCTAGAGTTTCAGCGAAAAAAAATCGACATTTACGCATTTTCTGGATGGAAGGCGACTCAATTACGATTTTTCCTGCATTACTGTAGTCCCATAATCTTGGAGAACGTCTTACCACATAACTTATACAGGCACTTTTTATTATTATACACAGCCTGTCGGATTCTTATTCACAATGAGTTGATTTTTAGTCATCGTGATGCTGCCAGACAATTATTACACAATTTTTTCTATCTTCTACCTGCATTATATGGCCCTAAGTCGCACATTCTCAGTATGCATAATCTGTTACACATCACAGATGACGTCGAAACGTTTCAACTTCCTTTGAGTGATTTGTCTGCTTTTTGGGGCGAAAATTATATCGCAATTTTTAGAAAACTTGTAAAATCTCCACTCAAGCCTCTGACTCAAATAGCAAACCGTTTGAGTGAATTAGAAAGCGCAGATCGCATACAAATTAAGAAATGTTTAGTACTGGAAGAGATTGATATTAATAAAAATTGTCAAATTTCAATTTATGATGGTGAAGAATTTTATATGCTATTATCAGTCAAGCTATTTGGTGTCATTATAAGAAGCACTCATCCAGACAATGCCATTTTATTATCTGATGGAGCAGTCTTTATAATTGACCAAATCGTTTAGAAAAACACTGAGCAAAATATCACTCATCTTTTTTTGTAGGATTCAAGGAAGTAAACAGACGAGAAGTTTTCACATCCACAACCCTTAATTATAAGGTATCTTCTATTGATGTAGGTCTTATGAAAATCGAACAATTGTCAGAGAAAAAAATAATAGTGGCAGCGAAAGAAATGAAATACAAATGTGTGCTACTTAATTTCAAAGGTTCTATACATTTAACGACTTTTTTCCATGCTTTTCATTCGCGTCAAGGATAAATAATGTTAACAATAAATTAATAAAATCTGTAACCCAAAATTACTGGTTATTTTTCATAATTTCAACGGTTTTTATATACTTTTCGTTGTACATCAATTAATAATATATCAGAGGATGTACAGACGAAATTCGAAACTGGTCCTTGAGGTGACCGCTGGACGCTTGAGTAGCGCTCTGATTCTTCTTGGAATTGTGATGACGCCGGCTTGCCGGTTAAGACTTGTCGCAAAAGAGCGTGTTCTTCTCTTTTGTTGAAAATCTCTTTTGTTGAAAATCTTAATAAAGTTTCGTTAATTTCAACGGTTGTTGCATTGATCGGTAATATTCGGTCGAGTGTCACGTCGGTTCAGTGCTTATGATAATTTATTCGCTGTGAAATAAAGGGTCACTACTACTGTCTTTGAGGTGAGTATAATTGTTTAATTTTGTTCAATAACATTGTGTACGATGAGCCTGAATTGGACACCCTTGGAAAACTCATGGTACTTTTATGTTTATATTAATTATATTAGCTTCTATTAGTTTATATTAATTATATATTCCACAAAATTGAAAATTAACTTCGAAGATTGATTCGAAAATTCCCTCAGCGATCGATCATAAAGTTGTTTCATCATTTTTCATTATACAGTGGTTTTCCTGATATTTATAATGTTATAGCATTCTGTTTTTTAATACTATTCCTAAATTCTGACAACCATGTATCCAACTTCGTTCATGTCATAGTTAACTTATAGAAAATTAAAAAATTGAGAGGTTAGGACGATTTCTTCCTGTTAACTCTGTTATCAATAGATTCAGTTAAATGGGAAAAATTGGCATAGTTTCAAATTATTTTTTGAATAAAATATTAAAACTCTTCAAATGATTTGGATTTTCTTCTTCTCATTCCAATTTAATTCAAATTTTTTAGATTTTTCAATTTTTTTGCTATCAACGAAAATCTGTCTACATACTTTTAATTTTTTTATTAATATTTGAGTTATTTTTGAATTGAAAGTGTTACTTTTTCCAGATCGATTCTAATATTTTTTATGGTTTTCATTCGTCAGAGTTACTAAGAATCAGAAAGATGTTGCGAGTTTATCGTAGAAAGTATGCTGTGGTGCGATTTCCAAATGAAAGACGAAAAGGCTTATTACTTATTGACGTAGTACCAGGATTATGGATAACTTGTCAGGACGATGGGACATATTCGTGCAAATATCCTCCTATTGAATTTTATAGCAGGATGCTACAATTAAGAAAGCATCCGGAACTTCCTGATACCAGCTGGGAATCTTTCCAAGTTACAGTGATTACTGGTGCAGGTGAGTTCATATTGAACTCATAATGAGAAATATTAAAATGTAAGGTGAATGACTAATGAAAAAATTCCCTGATTAATTTTATTCTAAGATAGGCGACTTCCAAACAGAGTATCCCCTAGAGGATCTACATTTCCGTGGACTGAAATCCCTCACACCGGCAACAAAAAACGCAAACGTAGCCATGAAGAGGATTATTCCATGTAATTGCATCGATCAATGGAAAAAAAACTTAAACAATAATTACAAAATGGCAAAAATATTTTGATGAATTTTATCGCAAAGGTTCGAACTTTAGAGAACACACTTCTCCCAGTGGATCCACTAAACCAGTTGAGGCTTCGAAAAATTCCCATATGATGAAATTGAATCAAGAGTTCAAAAAAAATGAAGTGTGACGAGGCAAAATTTTGCACCCCCCCCCCCCATGCCTGCTACTTAATACTTATTATTTTTCATTAGCTAAGTTAGGTTTAAGTTACTCTTTTTTGCCACCGTTGGACAACCCATTCCCGAGATACTCCTTCCCCCTACCCCATTTCCCCTCGCCACGGTACTCACATCGACCGTGGAAAAGGATGATAACGATGAAGAAGAAAACTCCCCACCCCCCGTTTCCCCTCGCCCCGCACTCATCGCAGACTGGCGAAAAGGAGAAAACCCCCCACGAAGAGACTGGGCACCACCTGACCCGGAAAAGAACGAGACATCCCTCAACTGACCCTCAAGGAATAATTAAGAAGAAAAGGACACTCGATGACGAGTGACCCCGATTAACCCCGATTATGACCGATAATTGGGAAAGAAAGTGTGAAGATAACTGGCAGTCATCACTTGTGATACAGCTGCCCCGTGACCAGTAGTGTTTTTGGAAAAGAGATTGTTCGGAGGAGAATTTCATTGTGTTGGAGATTTTGACTAGTGTGGAGATCCAGGAGTGGAGAAGTCTGGAGAAGGAAAGAAAGAGGAAAAGTCCAGAAGCAAAGAGTTGAGGGTTATTGGTCGAGTATAGGCCGCCAACATTGTGAGTACCCTTACATTTTTCCCTTCCCCAACGAATTTCCCCTTTTTACAATCATTTCCCCCCAACGGTGAGCGTCTGAACAATCACTCTATCCATTAATATTTTTTGCTGTAATAATTATTCTCCGCGAGACCCCCCCTCCCTCTTATTATTTCAGGTCCCCCTTAAATTATTTAGATTACTGGATTTTGCCCCTAATTTGATTTTCCCATATATATATCGTGCCTTCTCCGAGAATTCCCGGCCAAGTTCACAGAAGGTATACGATCGCACATGTATTTTTTTTTATTTTATTTTTACATTTTTCCTTTTTCCTATTACCATTGTTTTCTTACCATGGTTTGATAGGCACCCCTTCGTCTTAGCCTTTTTAGCCTCTCCTACTATCCTCTCTTATTTTGCCTCTCCTACTATCCTCTCTTTTATTATTGCGGTAGCATGGGCCGACTTTCCATTTTTCTGCGCCCATTTGGCTTGTACTGAGGGAAACCATGTAAAACCTCAGTAGCGCAGCCGGCCGGTAATGCGGGGATTCTGCTGTGTTCATCAGTCACACTGACTCGGTGAACACACCAGCTCTCCCCATACGTGCCTGACGGCGGCAGTCTACACGCCGATGGGTGTGACTAAGCGGGCACCCATCCAAGTACTAACCCAACTGAGCGTTGCTTAGCTTGGGTGATCGCCGGAGTCACACACCGCCCGCGTGGCTACTGTCGCCGCTTGCATTAGAAAAACAACTTCGAAATTAAATTCGAAAAATTTAATTATATATTTTCGCTAATAAAACTAAAAACATGTACCTTTTAGAATATGCCAAATTAATGTTGATTGTCTTCCACAGGTCCACTATTTCGATATGTCTGCCAACGATTCGATGATTTGGCAAAAAAGGTGGATTCGGCAAAGCGCAGTATTTTATACTATATTGACCAGAAAATTAAAACCGTCAACACTAATATTGCTGCAATGACAGGAGCACAAGTTCCTGTAGATTTGGAAAAAATCCGGAAGACTCTTGACACTGTCCTACCACTAACTCAACTCAATGATTTTCTGGCTTTCGATGCAGAATTAAGTCTCAGTGAAGATAAAAGAACAGCTTTGGTAAAATGCATTTATTAAATAAATATACATGGTATACTGAACAAGCTCATATTTTCCAAAATCAATCATTTTTTTATTTTTCAGATTGGTCTTTCCGAATATTTGGCCGCAAATTGTTCATCTTTTGCATCATGTATATGCAAACTTTTTCCTGCTATCTTCACTAAAGTTATCCAGAGCGAGTACTCGGGCCAAGGAACAAAAAAACGTGGTATACCCTCCAAGCGGAGCTTCAAGGATACAGCCACCTATGCATGCTTGGAAGGTATCAGCAATGCACCCTTTATATAGTTAATACTTCTTTTTCATTCAGTTTAACGTGATTCCTTAAGTATTGCGATGATAATTCAATTTTTTTTATATTGCAGTGGTAATGAGAAACAAGTTCCACGACACAAATAAACTCATTACGAAGGTAGGAAATTGGTTAGCGAGGTGGAGCGTTCGCGAGGGTGGCGCGAAAAATCGCCCAAATCCAACGGCTGATCCCTGTGCTTCATAAAACTTTATCACTTACTGTACTACTTAGGTTTATCTAATTTGTTACGGACAATAAAGTCGATAAGAACCACCATAATTTTCTAAAAAATGATTTCGTAAATTGGTTTTATAATACCCCAATAATTGGCCAGTTGCATGAACAATGATTGGCCAATTATACGGCGTTGATATTGGGCGGATATCGGTGCCGTTGAGCGGCATGAGGTAACGGTCCAATGATCGGCAGATGATTGGCCGGTCATCGGCGCCGATCATCGGCAGACTTGGTGCCGACCTCCGGCCAACGAGTGGCCGGTTTGTACAACCCTACATGGGTAGGGGCGTAACAAATTTTATTTAAACCAATTAGAACCATATTTCTTCTTAGAATTCTTATCAGAGTTATATTCATTTTCTCCGCACTGACTATTTATCCATGTATTATTTCCTTTACATTATTGCGTACAGTTGTTGTTCCGCCTCAGAATTTTGGACAATTGTTCTATTTTACTTACTGAATTACCGCGAATATCGTCCAGACACAAAATAATTGTTAATGGTGATCCTTCATCATGAAAGCACTAAAAAATAGTTTTCCTAATATTGCTGCCTATTTCCAAGGAAAAATTGATAGTTATATTGACAATTGATGAAAAGTTTTAAATTTCCGCTCGATCGCACGGTCACTCTTTGCTGGTATCGATCGAACCAGGGTTCATAGAGGGAAAAAAATTGAAGTACAACAGGTATCTTCGTTAAATGGAGGACGACCAGCGTTGCCATCTCGGTGATTTTATTACCAAATCTGGTGTTTTGACGAACCTAGCTGGTGGCAGAAACTTGATATTATCGAACGGTGACCAATCTGGTGTTCTGGAATTTGGGAGAAATATATGCTAAGCGCCAGTTTTACGGTAAGCTGACCGTGGCCAACGTGTGGTTAAAGTTAAAAACCCTGATTGGTTGGGCTCAGTGGCGAGGGTCTTAAACTGGCCCTAAGAACAATGAAGGCAGTGTCTAGAGACACGGTATATGGCAATTGCCGTACGCCCAAGGTAATGTTGAGCATATGTTTAAGCGTTCTTTTTACGTTTTTATGGCTTTGGCCATACACACATGGCTTTTGCCGCGCGTGTAGTGTTTTTGCCATGCGCGTTTCCGTTTCAATCCAACGCATACCCAGTGGTACCATGATAAACAGGCGTCGCGAGCAATAACTTTTGCACAAGTTAGGTGTTCTCTCCGATTACACACTATGCATTTGAAGTCATCATCTTGTATTTTTTATTTAGGTTGTCGCAAAATTTGCTAAAAGCTTCTGTCTCCATATACGGCATCAATAATTCCTGATCTTTAAAGGGAACTTCGATAAATGAATCTTTTAATGCCCCGAAATTGATTTCTTTTATTTTTATTTCAGTTTGTCTGAAGTCTCTACTCCCCAAAGACTGGATAGCCATCAACCATTTGATTATTAGAACTGTTTTGTCTCTCACCCGATTCTTTTCGAATGGGATAGGGCTCATGCGGAGTGGCCCAGCATTCTTCCCTTCCGGCATCTGATAAGCAGGTAGTCCAATGGATGTCAGAACACGACCTTTAGGACATCCACATGCTCGATTGCATTCAATTTTTTTTCCCCTTAATGCTCCTATGCGACAATTCAAAGGCAAAATAATGCTTGTCGACCCAATATCAGGAACCTCGACTGTGGTGATATCTTCCATCTCCCTTGTTTCAGGAAGATTGATTTTTATGGTATGTGTTGATATTGAAAATCAACTGGGAATGATATGGTTTGAATTCTGCAATAAGGAAGGTTTCTATAGTTTCTTCGTCAATTCAGAAAATTCAACCGGAGTGAAGGCCGAATCTTTTGATGCACTGCACTGATCAATTGGGTAGTCTGAAACTGCATCATGGAATCCTCCGCGTCGTTGAGTAAGGTTGATAGACTCATGTATTTTGTCTGATGTAGTTCGATCGATGGGATCTTCCAGCTCATCACGGTTTTCAGCCTTTTCTTGACGCTTTTCGATTATTACTTCTGCCTGCAAGATGGGTTGGTATGCCTAATGACATCAATTGAATCGTTCAGTTTATAATCTGACCTGAATATTCTTCGACAGAGAACGATTAAAAGGACTGGCTTCATCATAATTTAAGAATGATGTTACAATTTCAATAATACTGTGACCTAATTAATTTTTTTCATAGAAATAGAAGGCATTGAGAGCTACAATTTATCACCAACTATTTATAATTTATAACTACATTGAAATGAATAGAAATTCTGTTCTAGCTACGTTCGAAACGGTAGGCATCAGGAGGTGATCAACATGACATGGTAAATTTCATGTGTGTCTTTTATGCACTTGCCTCGTAGGAACTTTCCGACGTCATCAACATGCCCACACCCTCTATCTGGTGAAGTATATCCTGACTTACATCTCTAACAGACAGATCTAGCATCACTTCTTCCTCAGGTTCATCAAAAGTACATTACGCAACTAGTGCGGAAAGCAGGCGGTTATTCACTCAAAAGAGTGAGACCGCCTGCTGTCCGCCCGTGTTGCGTATACTATTTTACATGTTAAGTGCGTGTTGTCCGCGAACAGCCGCGGAGGGGGGTGTGGGGGGCGAAGGCCCCCACAAAAAAGGGTGTGGTCCTTGAACCAATACTATGGAGACAAGCTCCCGCCACACCTCGAATTTTGCTTCGAGTGTGGACGACGAGGATGCACGCTGAAATCGTGGCAGAGCTTGGGAAAGGGGCCCCTGAGCGGCTCGGAGAAAACGCGAACGCTCACGAAGCCCCACGACCCTCCAGACGACGACGCAGAGGAAGGAGATCCGGTCGCCAGTCGGCAGAGTAACTCCTCAATAATAAGTCTTTTGATTCTCTTTTGTTCGCTCTGTAAATACCTTGTTGAGATAAATAAACGTGGTACCAGGGTAAACCGTTGCTGTTCTTGGTTATTCCCCACTAGCCACTCCTTATTACAACGCACCACGGGGACTCAGCTAACACTGGCGAACCCACAGGAGAAGGGGAAGGAGCTATCTTGGCGGGAAGGAGCCGGTCGCTATAAAAGCCGTCCGAAACAGCGACTCGTAGTCAGTTTTTCTTGGCTCTCAACGAGTAGTACAGCGGTAAGTACCATGGGTAGTGACGACCAGTCCCCCGATACAAAGACGAAAGCTATCTTGCCAGAAGGCCTGGTGGAGAAAGGCCCAGGACGGTCCTAAGGACCTGGTCTCCTCAACCCGCCTCGGCTAGAATTACACAGTGACCCGGAGAGCGGTGATACCAGCAACCCGTCCGATCAGGAGATCGCACCAAAAAAGCGGCCCTACACGAGCCGGCAAAAGGATCCCGCACTCGAGGCCGAGGTAGATCTCTTGAGACAGAGGTTAGAGGCGATGGGGACAGAGCTAGCGACGCTCCGCCGACAGCCACCCCCACCCCCAACCACGGTGGACCCTCGAACATTGACCCCCAGGGGAATAGTACTCGATGGAGTCTATCGAGCGGAGCGGCCTCCCTCGGACTCACGCGAGTCGACGCCCCACAGCCGTGGACGACGGAACGAGGACGCGGAAGTCTTCGTGTGGCTCAATCGATGGGAAATCTCATTTGTAGGAATGACAGTTGATGACGTTTTCGAGTTTGTCTCCCAAGTGGACGATGCACTCGGGGCCTGGCCCACCCTACGCGATGTGGACCTACTCGCGGCCCTTGCGGGGAGTGCTCTCGGGATGCGCCAGGGAATGGTATCGGCAACGCCGCTTCGGCTCTTGGGCCGAAGCCAGACGGGAGTTCTTGAGACGATTCTCGGACCCCGATTACCAGCTAGCGCTCCAAGATGCGATCTCTAGCCGTACCCAAGGTGAGAAGGAGCCCATGTCAGAATATCTGGCAAAAATGAGGAGCCTCTTTGGACGCATGTCCGAGCCTTGGACCGAGAATCGGCTAGTTGGCTATCGAGTCAACATCGCCCTGCGGGAGGACATGACTTTTGACGAGCTGGAGGTCAAGGCGATCAGGAGAGAACAGATGGCGACCACCGCCACGCGCGGATGAGCCCCTGTGCCCATCGCTAGCGTACACGGAGCCACTAATCGGAGCCTCTAATCCGCAACCGAAAAGGTGGGAATCGTCCGCGAGGTCAGTTGTCTCGATCCGAGGAACCACGCACAACAGGAAGAGTCTGCTGGAACTGCTACCAGAAAAGGCACTCTCACCCGAACTGCAAAGCCAGTGAGAAGCGGACCTTTTGCTACCAGTGCGGGTATCCGGAAGTTCTCGCCACGACTTGCCCGCGATGCAACTCGGGAAACGGGGCCTAAGGAGTGCGAATGGCGGACACACACCTGCAGAGAAACCCCCTGAAAGATGCCTGACCCCACAGCCCGCGGAAACCTCCGCATCCCCACGGGGAAAGGAGAGCGCAGAGGCTGCGCAAGAGGTAGTAGGCTCTCTAGATGCCCCTCCGGAATCGGGGGGGGGGGGGGGGATCCTCGCTTATACTTCCACCGACCATCGAGCCTGGCCTCCCGCCAGTTCGAGGATCTTAACGCCTGGAAACTGGTCCTCCCCCGCGAATTGCGGAGAAGAGTAATGGAGGAACACCATTCGCTCCCTCAAGCCGGCCACCTAGGCGCTGACAAGTCGTACCAACGTCTCGCCATCAAATATTACTGGCCACGCATGACGAAGGACGTGGTTGACTTCTGCAGCCGCTGCCTGGAGTGTCAGCGCGGTAAACCCGACCAAAAGGCCACCCCCGGCCTCAAGGGACGGCGAGTCATTGAACAGCCGTGGTAAGTTATCGTCGCCGATATAATCGGCCCAATGACCCGCAGCAAAACTGGCTTCTCATATGTTCTCGTGATACAAGATCTCTATACCAAGTGGGTGGAAGTCCGCGCACTGCGCCGAGCCACTGGTAAAACCATAAAGGACGATATCGAGGATCTGGTGATAAACAGATGGGGAACACTAAAGATCCTGATCACGGACAATGGTACCGAGTTCGTCAACAAGGACATCCAGAAGCTGCTGGACGGCACTGGAATAGCCCAGAGGACGACTCCGCAGTATCACCCACTGGCCGGACCCTGAAGACGATGATATGAGCGTTCGTGGACCACGACCATCGAGAATGGGACCAACACCTTCTCGAATTTCGGTTCGCCTACAACACGGCGCGCCATAGCTCTCTGCAGGCAAGCCCAGCGTTCGCAAACCTGGGACGGGAACCTGAACCCGCTACGAGTCTACGTCGTGAGGTAGAGGGAAATCCCGAAAGGCCACTAGGCCAGACGCGGACGTGGATAGACCGAATGAAGCGGTTACAAACCCTTCAAGGGATATTCCGCCACGCCTTGGACGAAGCACATCTCCGGCAGTCTCACCCCTACAATCTGAGACACCGGGATCGGGAATTCGACTTCGGTCCTGCGCAGGACGCATGAACTCACCAACGCCGCGAAAAACCGCTCGGCCGGGTTATGTAAACAGTTCTCTGTGCTACTCGTCATTACCAAAAAACTGTCCAAAACAGTATACGAGTTGGCCGACCTCGATGGAAAGGCCATGGAAAAGGCGTCAGTCACTGACCTGAAACCATATAAACCAGAGGCCCCGGCGGACGTCAAGGAAACCCGCCCTTCCAAGAGCTCCCTATGATAGCTCTCTACGACAGCTTTCTCCAAAGTCTCTAAAAACCCTTAGAAAAAAGATTTCAAGTACGAAATCTTTTCCCCACGGGGAAAGGTATGTAACGGGATTTTTGGAAATCCCGCACATTAAACTAAATTTTGGGTTAAGTTCTCTAAAACTTCTGCTATCTCGACTCTCACCCGGGAATTACTCGAATCGCCGAGGGATGTGGGGACTGGGGCCCGAGTGCTTAGGGTGTTAGGAGGCCTAAGGATAGGCAACAGCACAGGGCGGACACGGGGAAACATTCCCAGCTCCCCTACGGGACGTGCTGGCATATAACATACGACTCATACTGGCGTATGAGCGCTCCATGTTAGATGGGGTGGGCATTCGAGCAGCTGAGCCTTCGAAGGGGTTGTTCGAAGGGGTCAGTGGCGACGCTCGAATTCGGCGCGCTCCAGGAGAGGCTAATACCACGAATATGCTCCCTGCGGCGAGGCCAGCACGTCCCGGCACACGGCAGCTCACCCAGCGGTAGTCGAGAGTGGGGGTACATCGACACTACTGCTGACACTGCCCACTCACTCGGCAGAGCCGCTTCGGCTGGCTCCCAGTGCGGACAACTGGCTATCTTTCGAGCCCTTAGCTGGCTCCCAATGCCCAGCATTGGTCTTCTACGCTCCCTAGGTGAGGATCATCCTCTCCCCGGGAACATTCTCTGAGTGAGAGCAATACTCTCCTCGGGTGGTGTTCTCTAGGTGAGGGTCATGTTCTTCATGGTGATGTTCTCTGGGTGAGAGTCATCCTCTCCCCAGTTAGGCTCTCTACATTTGGGGCTACCCTAGTGGGCCCGGCATGCTCTCGATAGTGTGCTTTTGGGTGAGTAATCCCCACGCTCTCGGCCTCCCGGCACTTCGCTATCTTACGGCGCGCTCTCGGCGAGGTGTTCTCAGAGGTCGCCCTCAGCGTCCCAGAACCCCGCAAGTATGCTCTCGGTATCCCGAACCACGGTCTGTTCTCTGTATTATTTTTCGGTCTAGATTTCGGTTATTAGAGTCGCGTATCCGTGGACCGTGGCCCTCTCTCCCCGACCTAGCATCCTGAGCAACCCAGGTCGTCCCGCTTCCTTTCGTTCCTTTCGTCATCGACTTCTAGCTTCTCGCGGGTAGTTTTACGGTAATGAGGTTATCGTTTCAGTTCTGGGAGTACGGACTCCCCGGTTTTTTGGGTTTATGGATTTACGGATTTTGTGTTGTCGCGAGGACGAGTTCCAACCCCACTCGTCCTGTCCTTTCGTGCTCTTGTGTTTTGGATATTTCGGGATTTTGGGTTTGATATTGGTTACATGGCAAAAATACTCGTCTAAATTGTACTGCCCGGGTTCTGCTCTTTAATTTTTTATTACAATTACAAAATCAGATTCCATGTGAATTCCAGAGAACCACTCGTGCACTGACCGAAATCGAACGTTTTAAAGCTACTAAATTTAGATTCACTCTTTTATATGCAGGGGCAATAATTTTCAAAAAAGTTTTGACTGAAACCCCCACAAACATTTCCTCCTGCTCCACGTTGCATGTCGTACCTTATGCTCCAAAACAGAAGCCGTGATAGAATGTGCGAATGCTAAACGTTCATTCGTGAAATTTGTTTCTCTAATGCCTCGAATTTATGGCGCTGCGAGTCTCATTGGGAATATCCATAGTCTAATTCATCTGGCAGATGACGTATATCACATGGATTCACCGATCTCCAGCTTCACGGCATTCCCATTCGAGAGTATTCTTGGCAAAATAAAGGTACTATTGAGGCAAGGCAATCGCCCACTCGCTCAAATTTTCCGGCGATTACATGAAACTTTTTGGGGAAATGCAGGACGAGCTGTCCTTTTACCAACAATACAGATTGAGAGAGCTTCTAGCAGACAGAAATGGGAACATTGTCGTGAAACGTGTCAAATATAAAGGAGTAACGTTGACAGATAACTCTCCGAATAATACTGTACTTCTACGAAATAGTCGTTTAGTACAGATTGACAACATGTACAAAGCCCCTGGTACAAAGGAGATTTCAATTTCTGGAACAGTGTTGATGGAGACAAAACCACTTTTCTCTTATCCATGTAAATCGGGAGCGCTGGATATGTGGGTTATTGCTAGAGGGCAGCCAACTGTACACCCATACAAGTTGACTGACGTGTCTCAAAAAATGGTGACTCTAGAAATTATTCATGAGGATAAACACCAGATGTACAGTATACCTCTCCTCCATATGCAATAAGCGCAATTAAATATCTAGTGAATGCTTCATTTATCATAGAATCGAATTTCGACAGTTTGACAAACTGCGATGGAGGCAAGCCTGTGTGAGGAAACAAAATGGCCGTATGCCACGATCCACGTTCGATGATTCAACGCCACCGATCACGTGACCCAAAGAGTCTGAGTAATCAAAAAGGCGAATAAATTCATGGCGTGGTGTGGATCAACGCGTCAGAGGCATTTTTCGAAGGAATTTTCACAACGTTTATTTTGTTAATTCTGCATATTGATTCACTCATCCAATCACTTGAACTGGCATAATTCTAACCATTAACAGATAGCGTAGGCGAGTGAAGGATTTTTTATATCCATTGTGCAAGTTAATATCGTTGACTTTGCGGACGACTTTGAACATAAATAATATTATTTCTCCTATTTACCTTTGCAGGCAGGATATTATTTATTTTCTGCAGTGTAGATTTTATTGCGGGTCGCTTTAGTCAAGTTTTGCCAATCAGCTCAGTGACATAACCTCAAGAAACGCCACATCGTTCTAATCGTAAGTAAACGTTTCTGAATTAAACATAATCACGAAATTGAGTATTTTTTCACATAGCATGAGTAGTCCTCATCAATCCGATCCGGTACTTCTGATCCAGGATCTGATGAATCAATTGTTTCAAACATTCAATAATCACGCTATTTTAAAAAAATGAAAAATTTACAATAAGGTAAAACGAAACCAATGAAAACGATGGGAGAAATTTTTAAAACGTTTTTGGAATTGATTGATCAATATTGATTAATGCCTTTAAATCCATTGATATATTTAATTAATACTCATAATAAATACCAAGACATATTCATCTTTTTTGTTTTCAATGTACTGGACGAATTAAATTTACACAAATATAGCATTTAACAGATTTTAATGGAATGAAATACAACTATAGCAAAGAACATGCTCCCCCTTTATACTCAAGATCTAACGCAAATTTTGCAGTTGATTCTTTGAACATTCTGTTCAACCCATTCACAGGAGATGGCTAAGCCCAAGGACAATGATTATAAATATAAGATTGTCTTATTCCCTGATGATACAGCGGAGAAGCTCAGCGTAGATGTTTCACCAACTACATGAATTTTTTGGTCTGACGAACAAAATAGTCAAGTATGTTCATTTCCATGTGGTCCTTTCAGTAAGGCTGATATCACAAAATTGCACGAGATCATTAAGGATTGCAAGCCTCCAGAGTCATGATACATGGCAGAGCCAGTAAGTTTACTATCTTAGTTTAATGATTCTTCGGCCTGATTCTAGATCTTATTTAATAGCGAAGTTATTTCGTCAATAAGTGGTTTGAGTTTGAGTTTTTTTAGATAAATATATATTTAGGGAGGATGAGCTCAGCTTGTTCTGTTGAAAATTCCACATTTCAATACTTGTTGGTTTACCTCCATAATGGACGTTGTTAGAGGAAAAACGAGAACGAAGATAATCTTGTGATTTTGGTCTAGTCTGTATTAGTTTGTGACTAATTCATTTGCAATAGTTTTCAATAAAAAATGTTTCTAGACATTTCCTTGGAAAATTCTTCATTTTTATAATAATTTAGAGTATCAAGTAAGAGAAAAAATTAACTCGTGACACTTTACTCCTCCTCTTCACTCCGTCCCCTTAGGTACTTAGTCAAAGGTATGCAAACTTGCGGACAAACTAGATTACGAAGCCATTTTCAACCGATCGCGAATCCTCGGTTGAAAGGATGATTCAGAAAGAGAATAAAACTGGTGTCCCTGCAAACGAAAAAAAGCAGACTATTGAAGAGGAATTTGATGACTTAATTTTTCAGATGAAGGATCATTCACCTTGTTCTAATAGGAAACTTCAAGCCGGAAAATCATCATCTAAACTCTCATCTCATTCAAAATCTCAAGCAGCATTGTCGGATGAATATTCGAAGAGGGCTGACGCAAAGAGATTCGCCCAAAAATCAAACAAATATGACAAATATTCTGCCCTAAAATTAGATACTGGAGGACTGCAGAAGATTGGAGTGGAGCGGTCAATCAATGGATCACTCTCTGAAACTCGTAATAGTGACCATATTGCACTGGGAGACTCAAATAATAGAAAAAATGCAATACACGCTGCTTCAAATACAGAAGGTTTAGCATCCTCATTCAGTAGTCCACGAATCACCACTGATGGAAAGGAAAAAACATGTCTTGATTCAGTTGGTTCTACAAAATCTCGACACCTAAAAAGTCGCCGAGTAGTATCGCCTGTTTTTTCATCATCAGAAGATGACACCGAATTTCTCCGTCATGATGGAGGAGATAATAGCAGGAAATCTCGATCACGAGATAAGGAAACACTAAGGAAGAAGCAAAGGATTGAGGACCGCCGTTCACTTTCCGCGGAAATGCCTAAAAACGTCGGGGAAATAGAAAAATCGAGACGATCTTGCTCTTCAGAACGTCACAACGAGGCTGGTGGTGAAGAGAAGTTGAATAAAACATTCAAACGAGGAGAAGAGTACGTGAATGTTATGAAAGGTATCCATTCTTGATGAAAATTTCAAATGGATTAATTCTTCCTAATCTTTTTCGTTCGTTAAATATTTTTTAGTTTTTTGTTCGTTCGTTCAAGTGAAATATTTTTATTTCCATTTCAGATTTAATTTCTATGCGTGCTTACCTCGTCCAAATGCATAGAAACTGATCGAGTCAAATCGATCGTCTTCGTGGTGGGCAAATAGAGACAAATGGTTACATCAGGGAGTTGGAAGAAGTCCATAAGAAGGGTCCTCAAGGGCAAATAGATGCGGAAGAGGCAGATCTCAATAGTGACAATTTTACGATTCCAGTGCAACCAAAAGAAGAATTTTACTTGTCTGACGAAATCTGAAAAGTGGTAAGTTGAGCATTTATATTTTTTTTCAGGTGCTGAAAAATTTAGAAGCAGTTATAAGTATTGCCTTACATTTTCAAGCTTTAATTGTTATTAAATTACAGGCGGCACGAATGAAGAAAATCGTGGACAAAGATGAATTGAAAACGCAGCGTCTCTGGAATCTCATGCGCATGTTCGTGACTAAAAATGTTATTCATGAGAATTTCGTGGCCATAAAGAAGACTGCAGTCAAACATGCACTGAAGGACACCAATTTCTACAGGGTTCTAAAAGGTACGAAAATATTTCAATGAATATTCATCGGTTCGCATTTTTGGTATTATATTTATTAATTCATCGATTTGTGTTATTTTTTCAGTTGTACACCAGCGTATTCTAGGCGATAAAGTTGACGATTAGAAGTTCAAGAATAAAATGAAAGGTGTGTTCCACTCCGCCGGAGATAGGAATGGTGGACGCCTTGCTCGCTTACGCCGATCGTTGCCTACTCCCAACATATAACATAAGTATTCGTCTTACGCCAAAACGTTTCTAAATTAAATGGTCCGCTAGATATTTGAAGATGTCCGATTAGAAGATGTAAAACTTGGAGATGATGAGACTACGTAATACTGAGTTAGCTATTATAGGCGTTCAAGAGTTTATTAGAATGTTTGATAATTATTTTAGTCATTGTTAAATGAATGAGACTTACGTAAAGGTATATTCCCCAGAGATAAAAGATAAAGGGGAGGTTTGTTTTTTTTTGGGATTTTTTTGTGAGTGACAAAGATTCCTTAGTTAATTTAGTTTGTAAATCAGTTCCTAATAACGTTTTTATTTTAATTTTTCATGGTGGGAAATACGCTGATTATTCTACTTATGTTCCTATAACAATAGGTGCATTCTCTGAGGTTAAAAAAGATTATATTTGTTTTTTTTCTTTTTCAGTCGTGTATGAATGGATCAAAATTATATGAGCATCCATTTCATAAGATTAAACCAAATTCTCCGAATTAAATAATTTTGTGAGCATTTTATATATCCCTTTTATGTATCTCGTAAATGTACAGACTTTAAGTACAAAATCCAGTGTGTCAACCAACACTAATTTTCATTAGCTTTAATTTAATCATATTCCATTTAAGCAGTCGTCTATGTTAGCATTCAAATAATATGTTGTACAAAATTGAAAGGAATAAAAAATAATATTTAACAGCAACATCGCATTATTTCTGTATTTTTCAGGATATATCTGTGACTGAGTAAAAAATGAATGGTCATTCGAAGCAGGCAAATAACTGGTCCGGACCTTATTACAATCATCGAGCCCTTTTCTTATTAAAATCAGCCGGCCCTTAACTTAGAATAATCATCCGCTCCACTAGGAATGACCAGGACCGTATATGGCAAACGAGATTCGGCGCGGATCTACCAATGCGTTTCACTCCTAGTCAGGGCCGAATCTGTCATGACCATTTTTGCCAGATGAGGCCCGTTCATACGAAATAAGGTAACCATATCTGGACCTGATGTGCCATGTATCCGAATTTTTAGTCGGGTAGTGTTTACATCGGCACATGACCAGACACTCGTACTCACACCCTGTAACACTTTTCCCCGACCTCGTCCCGGAGGACACCCGTTCTCATGCTCGCATTCTAAATATCCAACCAAGTTAATGTGGGCGCCAGCTAACTTTTTATGGACCAAAAGCTTACGAAAACCGTGAGAACCGGAACGAGGGTGAGGA
The DNA here is from genome assembly GCF_000806365.1 of Fopius arisanus. Taxonomy (NCBI): domain Eukaryota; kingdom Metazoa; phylum Arthropoda; class Insecta; order Hymenoptera; family Braconidae; genus Fopius; species Fopius arisanus. The sequence goes on along the minus strand of NW_011887773.1, from coordinate 777,789 downwards.
AGGGGAGGGTGCCCTGCCTCAGGTTTTTGGGAGGTTTACGATGTCCGTAAACCTCCCAAATCCCGAGAAGTATCTTAAATCCGAAAACAAGAGCACGAAAGGACAGTACGAGTGGGGTTGAAACTCGTCCTCGCGACAACACAAAATCCTAAATCCGTAAAACCAAAACCGTGAACCACACCAGCCGGGGTGAGACCGTAAAACTACCCGCGAGAGGCTAAAGTCGATGACGAAGGGAACGGAAGCGGAAAGGCCTGGGGTCGCTCAGGATGCTAGATCGTGGAGAGAGGGCCGGGGTTCACAGATAAACGAGTCCAATAACCAAACCATAAAATAAAGAAAGTGGCGAGACTAGGCTGGGGATACCGAGAGCATACATGCGGGAATCCAAGGCGCGGAGGGCGACCTATAGAATTACGTCGCCGAGAGCGTGACAGAAGATAGCGGAGTGTCGGTAGGCCGAGAGCGTGACAGAAGATAGCGGAGTGCCGGTAGGCCGAGAGCGTGGGGATTAACTCACCCCATTGCACACTATCGAGAGCGTGACGGGCCCACTAGTGTAGCCCCAAATCGAGACCCAGGGAGAGGATGGCTCTCACCCAGAGAACGCCATAGGGGGGGATATGGCTCTCACCTAGAGGACACCACCCGAGGAGAGTATTGCTCTCACTCAGAGAGTGTTACCACGGAGAGGATAACCCTCGCCTAGGGAATGAAGAAGACGAATGCAAGGCATTGGGAGCCTCCTAAGAGCTCGGAAGGTAGCTGACAGTGGTTCGCACTGGGAGCCAGCCGAAGCGGCTCTGCCGAGTGAGTGGGCAGTGTCGGCAGTAGTGCGGATGCCCCCTCACTCTCGACTACGGCTGGGTGAACTGCCGTTTGCCGGGACGTGCTGCCCTCATCGCAGGGAGGATATCCCTGGCATTAGCCTCTCCTGGAGCGTGCCGAATTCGAACGTCGCCACTGACCCCTTCGAACAACCCCTTCGAAAGATGCGCAGAGGTGATACTGCTACACGGCGCGTCCCCGGGTGGCGGATAGGGGGAAGCTCGTCCTCTCCTTCGGGAGAGGAAGGGTGGGGATGAAATAACATAGTCCCCGCGGACTAAACACACTCTTACGATGGGTATGGACATCATTAAACCACCAATGTTTACGGTGCAGGGGAGGGATCCCACAGTGCCGGCGTCTGAGAGTGCGAAAGTAGGCTCTCATGCGTCGTCAGCCAGCGACTGCAGGGTTGTGGGAGTGACTCACTTGTTCTCCACAGTGTTTGAAGTGTCAAGTGAAAAAGTGACCAGCGATAAGGAGAGGAAGGCGGCCTGGGACAAGGTGGAGCGGACCTACGTGAGTTCGTCCAGCCCAAGGTCAATGTCCACAAGGATCCGTTCAATGGTAACGGCGTTAAACACAGGCTTCAGGAAGCTGAGAGCAATGGAAGATGCTGCTCATTCCAAGAGCACTAGGGAATCGCCAAACGGGGAGACTGCGTCCCCCTGACTCTTGCGCCCCAGGACGCTCTCGGAAACGACAGCCAAGGACACGGATGCCGCGGCTGAAGCTCGCATCCAGGGTCCCAGACCACGGGAAATAAGGCAGGGGAAGAGGAGGAAACGGGAGTCACCTGTCTTGAGGGGCCAGAAGAAGAAGCCGAAGGAGGTGTACCCCGCGCTTCCACCAGCTGGACCATTGCCAACTTCGCCTGCCGACCAGCAATGGATCCTCGTGAGTAGAAGGAAAGAGTCGAAGGAGGGCATCAAAGCACCCCCCCAGAGCAAAACGGAGCCCACCAGGAAGAAAAATAAACCAAGAGGCGTGCCACTTAGACCGGCTGCTCTGATCATCCGACCCAAAGAGAAGGCGAAATACGCGGAGTTGTTAGCCAAAGTGACGAAAGATGTGTCATGGGAACAGGCACGGGCCTGCGTTGACAAGGTCCGAAAGACAGCCACGGGAGACATGCTCATCGTGCTGTCTAAGGGCAGTGCCGATAAGGCCCTTTTTCTCAGGAGGACACTTGCGGAGCTTCTGGGCGAGGACGCGGAAGTCCTGCGAAAGGGACCACAGCAGGACATCGAAATAAGGGATCTGGACGATGTTACCACGCGAGAAGACGTCCTGGATGCCTTGAGGGATGTTGCAGGGGGTACCGGGTGAGGTACCGTCGGATGCCGTCAAGCCGCTCCGCAGGATGTACAGGGGAACCCAAACGGCGCTGGCAACCCTACCCGAAAAGGTGGCAAGAGCCAGCCTTAAGGATTAAGGAGAAGGTAAACTCAGGGTCGGCTGGGTCAATTGCAGGGTCAGAAAGGCGAACAGGATGATCAAGTGCTACAGGTGCTGGCACTATGGCCATCTTGCCGCCAGGTGCAAGAGTGAAGTCGATCGTTCCGATCTCTGCGTTAAGTGTGGAGGAAACGGGCATAAGGCGAACGTATGCAGAAAGGAGGCGTGCTGCCTGCCCTGTACGGAAAAAGATGGCGCGAGCGACGTGACCCATACGGCTGGTAGTGAAAGATGCCCGGTCAATAGAGAAGCATGGAGCGGGAATGTAAACAGACGACGATGAGGACACTGCAGCTAAACCTCAATCACTGTGAGATGGCGTAGGATCTACTGATGCAGATCGCGCGTGAGTTAAAGGTGGACCTGGCTATCCTCTGCGAACCCTACAGACAGCCTGCCAGTTTCTCTTGGATAGCTGATGCATGGGGGGGGGGGGCATCTGGGCCTGTGCGGGATGCCCCATCCGAGGTACTACGGGGAGAGCTACAGATGGATACGTCAGGGCGATGATTAGTGGCACCCACTTCTATAGCTGCTACGCGCCGGCAAGCCTCCCTTTGGAGAAATTTGAGGACTTCCTCGATCAACTGTGCCAGTTGGTTACCGCCCGCTCTGCATGCTGGACCCGGCGGGGAAAATCCTGGAGTGTATAGTGGACTCCAAGCCGGCGGACAGCCTGTACGGGTTCAGAAAAAGCCGTTCAACCATAGATGCCATCAGCCTTGTGGTGACCACGGCTAGGGAGGCGATCGCGGGGAAAAGGTGGCTGCGGGGCACCAAGCCGTACTGTTTAATGGTGATTTTAGACATCAGAAACGCTTTTAAGTCGGCGAGTTGCAGACGTATCTTGGAGGCGCTTGGAGAAATGGAGGTCCCGGGCTACCTGAGGAGACTAGTCTCCAGCTACTTCTACTAACATCGGTGATGTCCTACGGTATCGCAGTGTGGGCTGGTATCCTGCAAGCGGAGGTGCGCAGACGTAAGGTGGCGTCGGTGTACCGACTGAGCGCACTCAGAGTCGCCTGCGCCTACCGCACAGTGTGCGAGGATGCCGTGTGCGTGATAGCAGGCATGGTGCTCATCGTAGTCCTGGCGGCCGAGAGAGCGGCGATCTACCGGCACAGGGAGGATCCTGGGCTGACCCCTGCGGAGCTCAGGAGAGAAGAACGCGGTAGGAGTGTGGCCCAGTGGCAAGAATCGTGGGACAAATCCTCCAGAGGCAGGTGGACACATCGATCAATACCCCAGGTAGGAGTTTGGCTGAACCGGAGCCACGGGGAAGTCAACTACTACCTGACGCAGATGCTTACAGGGCACGGGTGCTTCCGGCAGTACCTTCACCGGATCAAGGCGGAGGACTCCCCAGAGTGTCCCATCTGCGGACCGGCGATCGAGGATGCGGAACACGTGTTTTTCGCATGCCCTCGCTTCGAGGAGGATCGGCGAAGATGGTCGTGCGTGGTGGGGGAGCAGACCCAGGCGGAGACGCTGATCGATGCCCTGCTTCGGAGTGAGGCCTGCTGGGAGGCGACTAGCGGATTTGCGGTAGCTGTTATGACCCAGCTGCGGCAATTAGAGCGCGAGCGCAGGCGGAAAAAAGAAAAGGAGGAAGGCCTGGGGAGGCCCCGACCCAGGTAAGTGAAGGGCTTCCTTTGTAAGAACATCTAACTCACCCCCCGCGAAATAATGCCTAGCGGCGGTCCGACGGGGGGGCAGTGAGGACGAGCAGAGGGCGTTTTTTAGTCGGTAACAGTTGCAATTTAGCCGAGCTCATGGCCTTCGGGCCTGAAACCTCGTGGTCGCTCCATCTAGACCAGACTGAATCCGACTCATCAGGCCAGACCATCTGGGCCTGACGGGGTATAAAACCTTTTTTTCCTCTCTACAAAAAAAAAAAAAAAACCCTTCGAAGGATCAGGCGCTCGAATACCCACCCCATCTAATATGGAGCGCTCATACGCCAGTATGAGTCCTATGCTATATGTTTACACGTGTCCGCCCTGTGCTGTTGCCTGTCTTCAGGCCTCCTAACACCCTAAGCACTCTGGCCCCAATCCCCACACCCTTCGACGATTCGAGAAATTCCCGGGCGAGGGTCGAGATAGCAGATTTGAGTGAACTTAAGCGAAAATTTACTTTAATGTGTGGGATTTCAGAAAATTTCGTTACAACCTAGTATGGTGTTTTCGATCATCAGAGAGGAATTGCGAGTAGCACCGTTGTATAACATTGTAATAGTGATGAAAATGTTTGCAGGCTCTTCTTTGATTTTTTACTAATTAATTAAAATAATACGCAAAAGTTACCATCCCACTCGCATCATTTTCATTTGTAGACCCAAATTGACCTTGCCAATCGTTAGCAAATCGTTTGTGGATAAAATATAATCCTTGAATTATCATCGTAGACCGAATTGTCCTTTACATACTAATTAATTAATGAGATCAATAACAATGTGCCCATCTGCGCATGCGTGGACTCCCATGGATCGATGTGACCGCGCTTTTCTTCATTATCGACAGTCGTTAAGAAAATTCAAATGAATTAAAATTCATCGTTGGATTACTTGATTAAGGTAACTAGCTACACTCCTATGTAATTAGGAAAGAATATCACAATGTAACATTATTTATAAAAATGTATAAATAAACCGTCGTAAACTTTCACGCAGATATTCGGGGCTTAATGTTTACTATTTCAACAACTTGAATATTTGATATCTTATTTCACTCAGTTATTAAAAAGTGAGTCATGCAATGTAAGGGAGATTCTAAAATCGAGCTATTTGAACATCCTGAAAATTGATATTTCATTCTGATTTGACATTGGCTTAATTTTTCATTGATTTCCCTTTATTTACGTGTGATCGTCAATTCCCTTTTTTAAATGACTTTTCATTGGGTTTTTTTAACGTAAATGTAAAGCTGGAAAGCGTACGGGAGCACTGGATGGCTCAGTGTGCTAGGTTGTGGCGAGAAGATCGAGATTCTTTAATATGGTCGGTCCCCGTTAGCGTAGGAAGGTTGGTAGGGTAGGGTGATCGATGGCAGATCAGATCCATAAGGTCGATAGCGATCGATAATTCGATAGGGATAGAAAGTCGATAGCTGTCCATAGGCGCTAGCATGCCGAGAGCTCGCGGTATAGGTATAGGTGTACCTCCTATTATGTTCCGTTAGCTCAGCCTCATAGCTACAAGAAAGATAGCGATGGGTACCCACGCTAATCACCGGTAGCTACAAACTTTCAGAGCCCGGGGCCGACTGGCCCGTGAGAGTGTCGAGGCCACTCTGACGTGTGGAGTGGAGAGTGCTCACCTAGTAAGCTCTGCTCGCCACTCCCGGCTCACACGGCTGCAGTGCGTGGGCGATCGTTCGCGTTGCTGCCATCCGCCCGCGAGGATATCCCTGCCGGTAACGTTTCTTATAGCGCGCCGGATTCAAATGTCAGCAACCCAGCCGTCCAGGTAACCCCTTATCTGGACTCCTGGCCATTTGAATGACCGTCGCGTCTAACGTGGAACAGTTCCCCGGAGTGGGGAACCCAGTGTTCCGACAGAGGAGTCTCATTGCAAGCGCAGGTTCAGTACTATAACCTCAACTTCCCACGCGTGGCGAATTAGCGGACTCAATCGATAGTTCACAGAGCGCGATTTCATCCGATAATTACTGTCAATTATTAATAACGCGAAAATCGCGGAACAATTTATTTAGTTTGTAATGATTTTTCCTCTATGGTCTCAGTGAATACTCGAAACCCTAACCCAATTTTATCGATATCCGACAACACGGCCAAAACCATTACCTTCGTTCTCGCGATTCCGACGACTCTGGAACGAAAAAACCATAAGAACCTAAACGAAACTCCGGGGGTGATCAGCAGCTCATTCCACACCTTAAAAATGCGTTAAGGGCGCCACCCCATTTTTAGCTACGCGGAATCGACGAACCGCAACCGTAACTCAAACCGTATTCAAAACTCAATTTTTCAGTGATCATCCCCAGAATTTCCTATCAACAGAAGCTAAACCTAGAGTCGTGGAGGTACGAGGGTACGGGACTGCTCGGTTGCTCAGTGTGCGGCGCGTGGAGAGAGGGGCGGATTCGTGGACGAGAGTCTTAATTATCAAACTTCGAAATAGTCTCAGGAACCTGAACTAAACTATTCGCGTATTTATAAGGACGGGGATTCGGGTAAGAAAAATAAAAGCCAATTGAAGATATCTTTACTTATTCCACTATTGACCAGACAAAAACAAAAAAAAAGGAATATTGTCCATTAGGAAACTTATAATTAATATAGATTGCCCAGTCTACATTTTTCATACGACCGGCATTCGCCCAAAAGAGAAAGATTTAACTTTTTATCAAAAAATACAGGGAACAATAATAAATGGGAATTTTATAACGCAGTACTGAAGAGAGAACGGCTTTTGATTTTATTAAATTACTTATGTTATTCAGATGGAAAAGATAGGGAATTGCAGGGGAGTCTAATCGGGTTCGAGCGAGAGAGAGAGATACCACCTTATAATTCCTACCGATCAGTTGTTATGGCACAAATTCTTTTAGGTAGCCTTATTTAATCGTTCGGTAACGACTTTATTCAATTTGGTAGCCCGTTTCTGACTAATTTATTAAATCGGGAATATTTGTCGGTTAGGTAGCAGTTGAGGTAGCGTGATGACCATTTCGGTAGCGGAAAAGGGGGTCGCAGGTCTAGGGGGTCATTAGGTAGCTTAGTTCCCTCGTTAGGTAGCGTTATCCGGGGCTTTGGTAGAGGAATCGGGATCTCTAACCAAAAACTGTTTTACCTACGGGGCCACCATCACGCCGGGGGTGTAATAAAATTTCAAGGTAGCGGAAAGGTCCTCCGATGCAGGGAGCCCGTAGGTAACGTGTTTTCCCGGTTAGGTAGCCAACTCAATATCGATTATCTAAACCAATAGGGTCCGCAGGGTAGATATCCGTACAGGTTGCAAATCGAAATATTGAAAATTACGGAAAGGGCCTCAGACCCTAGGGAATGTATAGGTAGCCTATTCCCCTGTTCACGTAGCGTAATTTGGGGTTTTGGTATGAACTTTCCCGATCACGGGCTAAATCGACAACCGTGCTTGGGCAGATATCCGTAACCCAAGATTTTCTCGCTTGATTATTGAGGGATTACTTCATGATTCCACTGTTGTACGGGTCTGAACGGCGAACTTATTAACTAATGCACGGATTATTTTCCTAGCGAATTAATAAATTATATATCCGATGGCGTCTCCGAGACTGCTAATAATTAATTGGATTAATTAGCTAATTAATTACGTAACCATATAAAAGTAATCCTAATTCGCGAGAGGTAGCATGATAGCTTTATGCATCCCCACCATGAAAATTAATTAACTAAAAGATAGCGTCCCGATGCCCAACCGGAATCCACAAAATGGCGGACAATTACATCCCGGGGACCGTTATTGCATCACCCAGAGAAATTGATCCATCCTCGCGAAGGTAGCCGAAGTTTTTTAATAAGAAGTAGCAATAAAATTCTTAATGTAACGGTAGCAATGATTTAAATGGAAGGTCAACGATAAATTTTTATTAAAAGGTAGCAATTAAATGCCACTCGAGGTAGCAAAAATAAGCCCGGTAAAGGTGGCAAAATTTATCAGGTAGCGGAGTCTTTTCTTGAGCTCGTCGGGTGAGCCTAGAAAACCCAATAAAGTAGGTAGCAGGGATCGACAAGTTAGTAAAAATTAATACGTAGAGTTAGCGTGGAGAATAGGCAGTCATAGGTAGCATGGGAGAGGGGTATTCCGAGCCGCGTGGAATGCCTCATCCCGTATAATTCGCCTTTTCGTGGTGAAATTAATTTCCAAAAACCTGTTTAAAATGATTAGATAGCTGTTGGTAACACGAGGGAGCATCAGGTAGCATTAAGGAGCATAGGTAGCCGTTAAGAGAGGCCCTTTGGCTTTCTCAACCATGAGTTTCCCGTATGGCGTCATATCGCGAGGTAGCGACGCCATTTTCGAATTTTCGTGCCCGCGACATCTAATTACCCGAAAATCACACTTCCCGCACTTATTGGCACTTAATTGAACACACGGGTACTTACCGGGGTGCTCGTGGAGTCTCGGGAATGCAGTTTTTATGCCGTACGGGTCCTCGGGGGCAGGAATGTGATGTCGCTCGCTGTACAAACTGTTTGGCACACACGTTGTTCTTGTAACGGCCCGAGGGAAACTAACGCCGGTCGGTCGCGTGGTTCCGTTCGAACCTGTTACGCGTGGTGTGGGATCTTCTTCGAGTCTGCCCATCCAGTGGCGGCGCGCGTGGTTACGTACGGAACCACTAATACATTCTGATTTTTCCCAGCTCGCGGCGCGTAACAAATTCAAATTTAAAATTGGAGTTTTGTATTTTTACTACTGTATATTAATATTATTGTTATTTTCTATTACTCTGGGGTTCTATTAACTATGCTAACTGGTTTTTAGCCGAAATAAAGTTTTTCCAGGGGTTTTGAGCGAGATTTTGGGGGAGCGGATTTTTGCCCCGTCTATGCCTATTATCAGGTAGCTAATCCGGTAGGGACCCTCTCCGGAGAGGGATTGGGGATCTTCTAACGAAACTAACTAATCCTAATTTATCTGTAACTATAACTAAACCTAAATTTTCTGTAACCGTAAATCAACCGAAATTTTCTAAACCGTAAGGCTCTTGGCAATCCATGCAAGCGAGAGAGCTACGTTCGCTCACATGGCCTTCCACCCGTACTAAACTGAAGATTACCCCAACCCTCTCACAACTAAGGGAGCGTAGGTGTCTCACCCTAACCGATGGGTTGTCCTACTCAATTAGCCCAAAAAGGGTTTCAGGGACTACCGGAAGCACAGTATATCGGCTAATTTTTCTCGATAGTCCCCGGCCCTTAACCCGATTTCGCGCAGACTATTCTCAACTCTTATACGGGGGATTTAGGGGAATTTAAACTATTTCCTAATCGATAACGGTAACCGAATTTTTATCAGGGCTCTTCTAAACTGTAGGGATTTAAATGCTGTCTCTACTTACTACTTTAAGGATTATTTTAGTATCGCGAGCCTGGGGGAACTCAGAGAAGGTATCAGGTAGCTGTCTCCGAAATGAGATTAGGTAGCAGGTAGCTTTTTACTCGGGGATTATTCAGGTAGCTTTTCCCCGGATTATATTTAGGTAGCAGGTAGCTTTTGTGAGTTTTACCAAGGTAGCAGGTAGCTAATTGATGTGGGCCCCGGGATTCGTGTTGGTCGAGTATTTTCTTAAATCTCCGCGGTTCTCTCTCGCCCTTAATCTAGGTAGTTACCCTACGGGAATACAGGTGACGGATTCGCCTGGAATTTCGTCACAAGTTGTAACGTGACATTTTCGTGTGGGGGTTGAAAATGCCAGTTACCTTCGCCCTACGTCGCCTAAGCCTAATAAAACCTGCTAAAATTCAAATCAAATGGGCGCCGAGTAACTTTTGGCCGGAATTACCAAACCAGAGAATTCCCTAACGCTAAAGCTAAATAACCTCGAAATTTGTTACCCGAAAATCGTACCTCAAATTCCTAAAGTATCAATCCAAACATATACACTAAAACCAAAATTAGAAAGCCAAAAGGGAATGGCAGGACAACTAGGCTTTTGGGGAAAGGTGACGGTCATGGTTCGCTCAGTGTGCGGGTTATGGAGAGAGGGGTGGATCTTGGTAGGAACAGGGTGCTTTCGGGCATGCCTAACCATTGATTAAATTATCATGTAAATTAAATGAAAAAAAAGAACAGATAAATAAAGCCTTCAGAAATACAATTTATTCGGTTCATATTCTGGGGGGGATTCGTACAAAATGGGAATAGGAAACCCAATCATCCACTAGCACTTAAAGAAAATCTTGCCTCAAGGCCCAAGTAAACAATCGTTAAATATTACTATGCGCAGCCCCTAATAGTTACCATTGAAATCTGCCTACAAGGATTATCGATCGGCGATAATCGCAGGAGAGATTATACCATATTATTACCACTCAAAATGGATGGGGAAATTCCGCCAAACCAGGGGTCCCTATTTTCACCCTTTAACTGCTCTAAACGGGGCAAATTCACCCAAAAATACCCACCAATATAATCAGGGGAGCCCCTGGTATTTTGGGGATCCCTCAGCGAATGGAAAAACCCTCCGAAAACCATCCAAAACAATGGATGGAAAACATCAGCCGAAGCCGGGGGCCGGCTCGGAGAAAGCCGCGACAAATCGTGGAAATAACCACAATGAAGGTGGAAAAGGCACTCAAAAGACACAAATGATTAATGCCCAACTCACCTACGGGGGTTTTCTCCCCTTCCTAGTGGTCTTCCTGACCTTAATCCTCCTTAATGAACTTCACGTAATCCTCTATTGCTTGGCTCACAGTACATGTACACGACTCGTCACGGTTAATGTATAACTGATATGGCGATGTCAGGGTAACAGGTGGATCACGCACAGCCGAAAATCAGGCGCTCCCTGATTGGCTGGCGTTGGCTACTAGTTGTGGCGCGGTGCCTCTATCGACACTTCAAATTTAAATTTATAATCGATATAATCCTAACATCTTTTCATTAATTTAACGGGGTATCGGGGTCTTTTTAATCACTTTTCCGGGGGAGCACGAGTAGTAAAAAAATCTTTCTTACTTTAACAATAAACTTAAAACTTAGTATTTCCTACTAATCTCCAAAAATTATTAAAACTTCATTTTATCCCTAACCCGTAAGCAACCTGCCAATTCGGAGCGAATAAGGGTTGCACTTATTCCCCCCGGCTTTCCACCAAAAACAGAAACGTAAACGTAAAGGTAATCCTAATCTCATGCCCCCTCTAATTGGAACGTCAAATTCCTTTTGAACTCGCGATGTTTTATTTAAACCACCGGATGGCTCCATTTTTGGCTCTTCTTCACGGCCTTTTAGGCCCTCAACTCTAGCCCTAGATCCTAATCCTTCTAACTCTAACTAAACCAGGGGCTCGGTGCCCCTGGGTGCGATTATGCCCCTAATTTTGTGGATAGCAGTGGAGGGTTTCGGCGTCCCTAACGGACATCCCCACATGCCCGTTACATAGTTCAATGATTACATTTGATTTTTCAAACGAGTTTCTTGACGCTGCCGGTGAGTAAGGTGTATTGAACGGTTCGATCATGTAAGATCAAGCAGCATGATGCAGTGTTGGAGGGGACGATCTCTAATGATTCAAACTCCGGACGATTGTCTACAGATCCAGATTTCAAGAACTCGTTCTGTTCGAAGCAATCAATGACGATGAGTGGTGTAGTTTTCAAAAAGTCCGCTCTGCTGAACAGTAGCTCAGGCTTTTTATGGTAATAAAAGGTTTGGAAGCCGACGTACATATCGTAGTGCAGAGCTGATTAGCAATATCCCAATTCAGATTTCATGTTACGACGATCAAATGCATTAGCATCCTTTAAAGCCTGTTTTTTTTCGCTATTGGGAGCCCGAGGATGACGTAACGTGGTTTCTTCAATTGCATTGCACATTCCACCTTCCAGACATGCTTTGTTGTGCTCGGCAGCAGATGATACTTCTAGAATTCTCATGAATGAAAATTAATCGGCATCACCGCGTCTTTTGAAATTTGCTTAGAGAAGCTGTAGTGTTCAAAAGTCGGCAGGTTTAATGTAATGCGGCAGCCAATCAATCTTAGTCATTGTGATTTTGAAATTTTCAACCTGCGGTCTAGCAACGGCTTGGATTATAACATTCAAATCGCTGTGTGAGTCTGTTAGCATTTGTTCTTGCTTTGCATTCACAACAATTCTTTGATAATCGTCAGCGATCCTTAAAATCATGCTCAGGAAAATGGATACATCAAAATATCCATCCTCATCGGTTAGTTTCTTGTCGTTGTCGATTCTCCACTCAGTATTCTCCATGAGCTATTTCTGGCTAGGACTCTGAGAGATGTAATTCTTAATTAATGTTGTCAAGGCAACATTTTTACGCCTATCAATTTCCACAAAATTTAATTCATAACGTATTTCTTCGAATGAGTGACGGATGGCATTATTCACAAAGTGCGTGTTTGCAACAAGTGTGCTTTCGGCTTTCGGTAATCTGTCACAAATGTGCAATGGACTCTTACGTGGCAGTATTTAGAGATCCTGGTGTTATATGGAACTACGGATTTCATCATTGTTGCTGAAAGAAGATAATGTAAATGATTAGTGCGAATAATTTGCTAGTCCACAGTCGCCTTATTCAAGATTATCCACCTCTGAATGTTCTCTTCTATTGGCAAGTAACTGACCTGGTCAGGTGTTTCAATGATCTTATATCCACATAGAATGCTTGGGAAGAATTCGTGAATTCTATGCACAGGTCGTTTATTAATGTAGGCCTCTGCAGTTAGATTACATTCGATAGGTAGAGAGTTGACATGAATAATATTTTGAGGCATGGCAGATTCGACAAATGTTGAATATGCCAGAACTTGTCCTTGAAAACCGAGCAGTGGCCCAATAGAGTCTGACGGCATGCAATTTATCACTACATTCTTGGGTGCTTCAAGTCCCGTCTTGAGTGTCTGGTCAGTGCCTGTAAAGTGGAGGGAATTTCACACAGTGACAATGGATCTTTCAAAAAATTAAAAAAAAAAAATTTCATTAAATATGAGGTTATTATTAATTTTATAGCTCCCTGTTGGTATAGTCAACTGTATCGCCAATCTATCTTTTTCAATACAAAATTTATGACATCCTTTGTCAATATCAGAAATCGAATTGTAGGTAAGAAATTGTACAAGCTATACAGTATACTATTTTTCCGGTCATAATTCAATCGGTGGGAAATAACACGCCGCCAGTATAGAAGATCCGCCCGGTAGGGTCAAGGTGAATGAATCATCCATGATAATCAACGGTAAACTGATATAACTATCAACTTTTCTACAGCTTTATATAAATTGACCAGTAACAAATTTCAAGCATAAATGCCTAGATGATAATATCATAGTCGTGATAATGTTTAGCATTATATTTCACAATACTACCGTCACCCAAGTAATTAATCAACTCTTGAGGTGGACGCAAATGATTCCTCTCTTTATATGCAGCCCAATAAGTTGGGGGCCATCTTTATTGTCAACATTGAATATAGCTAATCCACATTGCTAGGCTTCACCTGGCGGCAACGCATTGAGATTTTCGTGATGCTGGCATACCTTATCTTATCACTGTCAGTGCAATCGCGCTGCGGTAGTTCTTTGGATAGTTTTTTGGATTCAAATGTGAATCCAAGCCAGACTTATAGGATTTTAAGGATATTCCCTTGCTAAGAGCGATAGATTCCATGGTGCGGTTGAGACGTTTACTCTCTTCCAGTTCAGCTCTGGCTTGTTGAGAAGTGCTGTTAGCTTTGGCTATGCCAACAGCTCCACCTGCTAGAGCAGAGATGGGTAACCTCAGCTATCGGAGGCACTCGAGCTCCCGACCTCAATTAGGGTAAATTGCCCCAGGTCATAAAATTTATGGTTTCGCCCGTTTTCGGACCCGTCATGCCCTGCGTATAGGCAAGAGTAGTGGGGATATTCGGAAAAACATGGTGTTGAGAAATATAAAATAAGAAAACATTTAATTTCCCTAATGGAAACCTCTTTTTAATTATCAAAATTTTTGTTCTTATTTTTTGATCGGTTATTGCTTTTTTTTCTAATGCACTTGACATGAAGAAATATTCGTAACTTCCATACATTATTTAGAGAGGAAATATGGTTTACAAAACAATGAATAATTATTATCGTGTTGTTGATCGGCCTGAATTTCCCTTCTATATTTTTCACTCTCAATGCCAAATTCAAATGCGGAAACTTTTCCCTAAGAAAAATATTATCAGTGCCCTTTAATCGTTGGAGATATTTGACGCATAATTTTTTGAGGTGGCCAATTCAGATATTAGATTTAGTCGATTTCCATCAATGTCGATCGCTTATCAATATTAATAATATTTCTCAATAATATATGAATATAATATAAAATAAATAATAATGATATTTCTTAATTTCATTATGGAATTTGCGTGCATTATCGAATTGAATAACCACTTCGTTTAATTAAAAAATCGACTAAATGCCACCAATTTTCAATGTTTTCATGAGAAAATACTAATCCAAAGCAAATACAAGAGAATTTTATGAAACCTTTTTTTTTAGAAATCATTCCGTTATGCAAAAAAGTTCTTTCGAAAATTTCACGTCTGAATATAAAAAAGTAGAAATAATGCGAGCAATTTTACATAGACCCAACTTTTTTGTGGCTTATATTCAATAGTTTTCAGTAGACTATCGGCAACTTGTAATGAAATTATGATATTAATCGGCTTCAAGTGAAGTTGTACGAAAATGAAAATTGATTTTTTATCGATAGAGAATAAATGACATTTTTCAAAATATCATAACTACAATTTTCTTTTTCTTGCTGAAAATTTACTTGAGGCCTTATCTTATCATATACAACGTAGGGAAAAACGAAAAAATCGGAAACATCCATTTTTTTCGATTGCTTCTTTGGCGGGGAATTCACCAGGGACTGACCGGTCTGGTGCACTTGGGCGCGCCAACCGGGCGGAGTTGGATAATCGCTTCAAAGAGACAATTGAGTCAAAAAAAAAATGATTTTATGCAATATTCACAAAATAATGCCAATCATTTTGAAATTTGAACACTTATTAAAAATTCGTATCCACTAGATTCTTTTCAATTTTCTCATTAGGTCAATAATTCGCCTCAAGATCATGAACTTCTCCCACTCACGCATTCAGGTAATGACTTTTGGCCTAAATGCAATCAACATAATTTATATTAGAATCTTTTGGCTGTATATAAAAGAATTTCCAGTTTTTTCGGTACCAGCTACTTGTGTGAATCAGCATTCTCCCATATGAATCAAATAAAATCCTCAGAGTGAACCGTAATAACAGAGAGCAATCTTAGAGACACCAGGTTAGGATCGATCAGTAAATATACACCAGATGTGCGGAAGTTGCCGGACCAAGTGGTGGTCCAAGGGTCTCACTAATTTTTTATCATTCATTATCTCGTAGAATTTAATGGTTAACATTTTGATTCTGCATATTCAATGACTACTTTTTTTTTTCTTTTCATCAATTATCCAGCTCACTCCTTACCCATTTCGTTTCCCCCTCCTGATTCCAAACAAACTGGCAAAGAGTGTGCAATTTAATAACATACCTGTATCTTTGGAAGAAAAAAATATATTGATATATTTTTTGTAAGGAAATCTGGGGAATTTCCGTTCAAACATCGAGAACATAGCGAAAAAGGGGAACGACCCGTTAGTGTCCGGAATTGAGGTTTCGAGCCACAAAACAA
This sequence comes from Fopius arisanus, assembly GCF_000806365.1. Classification (NCBI taxonomy): domain Eukaryota; kingdom Metazoa; phylum Arthropoda; class Insecta; order Hymenoptera; family Braconidae; genus Fopius; species Fopius arisanus. Next base: position 762,106 of record NW_011887773.1, on the reverse strand, counting down.
AAAAAAAGAATATTTGAGGATTTAACTGCATCTCTGATGCCCAAAATTATTAAGAATTCGTATTGCGTATCTCGCCTTATTTGGTGTGGAAATTTGATTGCGTTGTCACGCCAAAAAAAATTAACTTTAAGATTATTGAGCTTTAGCGGAGGAATTATGGCGAATTATCGCCACATACTGAACTAAAATTTCGAGAAATAAAAATTAACTAGGTGGGGTTCCTTATTTAACCGGGTATCAAGCCAAAATATACCGAGCTGAACGGTTAGATTTTGGATAAAAACCCTTAGGCAAATGTGTAGGATAGGTGTAGGAATAACTAGAATATTATCGCTCAAGTGATGGGAATTACGGGGCAAAACAGGTTAGGGTACGGGTTTCTGTGACAGGTCAGGAGGGAATCAGTGCAACCATGAGGAACTCCTGAGTAGTCAGGTTGCTTGGTTCGTGAAAATTAGAATTTAAAGAATTAATAAGAATTCATTATGGGGGGAAAAATGAGAATTTATGTAATTTTATTCGTTCTGACCCATGAGAAAACCATCCTGAATACGCGCCCTTAATTAAAAGCATTTATTTCGTGAGGAAAACCGTTCATCATTTCATATCTCGCGCGCTAGGGAATTAAAAGTTACTAGGGTCTAGTTGCGAGACGGGGCGCTAACCGCGTTCCCGCGTGCCATGCTGCGAAACCGCTAGTTAGTTGTTGACATCAGTGCAGATACGGGTGCGTGCAACAAGTTATTGTTTTTTTTTGTGTTAATTGCGGGTTTTGGAGGATTCATTGTGTACCGAGGAGTTAGCGTAAGGTGTGAGGAAGATTCAGACACTAGGGAGGAGAGAAAGAGTCGGAGAGTTTGCTGACATACAGCTTGGAGACGAGGAGGAAGATTTGAGGTGAGCATTACCATGCCTCGCCATTTATATTCACGGATTTCGCGTTACGAGTGTGTGTTAGAGTCGTTCCCACACCCTAGAATTATTAGTTAACTAATGCTCAACACGGGAGAGCAGAATGTGTGCCTGTAGAGCCGTTTTATGGAAAATATTTGTTGGAGAACCCCGCGCCTCGTGCAAAACATTTTCCGTAGCTCGACACGATTGATTCGCGTATTAGACGCCTCGTTTGAGAATTTTCGATCCCGCTAGCTTTTAGAAACAATTTTGAGAATCGTCGCGGATGATTAAAATCATCAATTGAGGAGTCTCACTTGGGACACCGAGCCGAGAACATCGTTTTTTTTGCTGTCGAGGTGAGAGCCTCTCTTATCTCTCATTCCCCTCTTGCGATTATTTCATCGCCTCTAATGGCTGTTCTAGCCATTTTATTAATAATTAGATACGACTACGAACGTTAACACTTCGTCATGCAATTCACGCGCTAGTATTTCGGATATTTTGACATTTTGTGCAGTTTTCGTGCGTGGAGAGAATTCATCTCGAATCTCATGTGCCGTACCGGCCGATAGCTCTCACGTGGCTATGTTTTATGCTCCGGGAGCCTCCACTTGTGGAGTGTTTTCCAGCAGCGCCGTATCGGAGGTGCAATGCGCCCAGCTTTAAAATTTATTGGTGGGGGTTTGGGAATTATTAATCTTGGGGTTATTTTCTCGAGCTCCACTCTATTTATTAAATTATGCGTTTATCGCCATCCCGGTTGGGAATAAAAGTTACGTGCCATTGCGAATAGTCGCCTGACATTGTTTTGAGCCTTTTGCCCAAATTTGAGGATATTAAAATTTTGAATAATTAACATCTCTGGGTCTCTGCGTACGCCACGCTTAATTTTGTATTTCTCTATTTCAGTGCTGTAGTAATACTTCCTGTATCGAATATAAGTCTGATTTCGCTCCTGAATTTAGAGGCTTTGAGTATTTATTTTTTTGAGTTTGCCCAATAAACTTGTTCCCACCAGAAGGGATAGTCCTTTCTCCACAACCGACCCCCTGAGCACGCGGGTAATTACCACCTTTTCCTGGGATTTTCTTTCGAGACTTTACTTTATAGTATTTTTTTTTGTATTTTCGTTTCCGTTTTGAAAATTAGGGTATTCCGGTTTGTTACTTCCGGAGGAACAAAAAAAATGACTGGCGCCCAACTTTGGATTTAATTTTGTCGATTTTAGATTCAGGGGAAAAGGGCGGGTTAACTGACCGATTTCATCCCCAGTGAAATCGGGACTGTTATATTTTATATGATATTCTTCCAGCGATATACAAATGCTATTGCGATCTAGCATACTCAAATTTTCTTATTAATTAACAAATCAAATTGAATTGATATTTCATTCATTGAAATTAATTTTCCACCTCCACGGCATGTTGTGCCACATGCACTTGGTTAAATATTTGTTCAATTGCATTCGCGCTATTTCCTTCAAGATAAGAAACGTAGTACTCATAGTATATGCCGAGATCGCCACACATTTTAAAACTATAAAAGCGAAAAAAGCCCCCTGCCTGCAAGTACCCCAAGTGCATACCCGCTGAACCCCCGAAACTCATTCTTATTTTGTGTGCCGAGGAAGTCACAAGTGTCGTGAATAGTTCAAGATGGTTACGAGAAAGTTGAGTGCCAAAGAGGAATCGGAGCAATATAAGTGGGCAAAGAAAAAGTTTAAACTGTTGAAAAAGTTGAAAAAATACGAAGACAGGATGAATCAATCGAAAAATACCACAAGTAAGTATTGTTCGATATGGCATAAGAAATGTTCAAAAAATGTCGTAGCGAAATGCGAAAAAAGAGGGGGGGGGGGGAGTAGGTTTGTTAGGATTAGTCAGGTGGTTCGGGATACAAAAATGACGAAGAGAGATAAGATGATAAATCATTAATTAAATCAGCAGATACATAAGTTGAACGTGAAATATGTTATATCTTATATTCAGTAAATGTCATTTCATCCAGTTTGCCTGGAAGATAATTACGTGAAAAGAAAAGAAGAAGAAAAGGAAAAACGCACTATAATAGAAACCCAATTAATAATTAAATATCCTCGTTAAAGTCAATCGGCATTGTGTCGTACGAGTAAATATTATTCGGTTTGACCGAAAGACAATGTTGGGGGAACCAAAAAAGTAAGCGGAAACCGATCCAGTTTGACTGGATTACTTTTGATCCCCCAAAAAATATTTCAGAGTAATTTAATAATAATAATCTCGGGTCTCTCTCAACCCTTTGACTGGGGTGCGGAGAGCGCGGTTGAGCCACCAACCGAGCGCGTCTCCGGGTGGTGGATAGGAGGACGGCCGGGCGGAATAACCACCGCGGCGGAGGCCGGGACAATGATGTCTCGAACTCTGCGCGGGGCTGGCTAAAAACCAGGTTAATGGGGAACATAAGGCCCAAAGAAACGTGGGAAACCACAAGGGAAGCCGAAAAACCCCATCGCGAACCAATTCCCCCAAGTTACGGTGTATGATACCGTGCCAATGGCTGCATGGTGCAGGGGAAGTTGCATCTCAAACGGTTCCCTCGGATACCAGGCGACCTCCGAGCGTAAGTAGCCAAGCCCCAGGCATATACGGCTCTGCCTGGGTGATACCGTATTACCGTGGTACTCGTCGGAATTTATATGGCGACCAAAATACCAAAAGTAATAAAAAAACCACCTGGGACGGATGAACCCCAGGGCCAGAATACTGGACCTGGTGGAGAACAACCCAGAGGGAAAAAAACTAAGTGGCGCGGCAAGGCGTCGGTTCCAGAAGGAGAGAAGGACTAACCTAGCCTCAAGCACTCCTTCTGGGACAAACAAGGGTGAGAGTAGGGGCGAGGGAATGTCAAGGGGAGCAGCCGCGAAATGGCTGAAGCCCGATGGCACCCCAAGGCCCTACAACACGCGACCTGAGAAAAGGCCCAAGACTGATCTTGGCACCTACGCTCAGGTCACAAAGAAAATGATCAGGTGGGCTCTCGTCCCAGACAACTACCCAGGTCGAAAAATCACACCTGAAGAAATCACGGGCCTGAAGGGACCGCTTAGGTCCCAGATCCTCTCCCTACCAGAGGGGACTAAGGCACCGACTTTTGAAGGTGTGTGGGAGAGGGATGGGGCAGCCATTGTCGGCTGTACCGATGAGGAAACGGGGAACTGGCTGAAAGGACTGTTCCCCGAAAACAAAATCGGGGACCTCGTCCTCGTGGTGATGCCACCGGAGGAGCTACCGAAGCGACACCGGGTGGTAGTTCACCTTGGGGACGAGGATGTGACCGCCCAGGAGGCAATCGTGCTCATGGGACGATAGAACCCCGACCTTAAACGTGACTGCGTCCTGATTAGAGGCAGCGAAACGAGGGGAGATACAGGCGCCCACTTTGCTGCCCTGATCAGGAATCAAACCCTGCGGGCCCTAGAGGCTTGCAATTTTAAACCTTACTGCGGGACTCAAAGAGGAACTGTCAAGTTGCTCGAGAAGAACCGACATGAGGAAAAAGACAAGCCTGTCGACGGGTGAACCTCAAAATGGTTCATAAGTCGGTAGAAATAGTCCAGATTTATCTGCACCACAGTAAAAGCGCCTCAGCAGTTCTCTGCAAAACGCTAGCTGGAGTGCAGACAGCCATAGCCCTAATTCAAGAACCATGGTTCGTGAACGAGGGGGGTAAAGGGCCTGGGGGGGTGTGGACGAATTTTTCACTCGAGCACCCAAGGAAAGAAGATTAGGACCTGTGTGTTAGTAAAAGGCGCACAGGCGACCTTCTTACACCAACAAAGCGGAGAGGACCTTACGGCTGTGAAGCTCAAGGTCCTTAGCGAGGAGAACGAGGCCCTGGAATTCATAGCGGGATCGGCATACCTGCCATATGATTCCATGGAACCTCTCCCAACAAGGGAAGTCGGAGAACGCGTCAAAAAAGTGAAGAACGAAAGGCTAGAACTTCTGCTTGGTTGCGATGCGAACTCACACCATCTGGGGTGGGGAAGCTCAAATACCAATGTTAGAGGAGAAGCCCTAAACGACTCCATTATGAAAAAAGACCTCCAAATCCTAAACAGAGGGAAAGAACCAACCTTCATGGACTGCAGAAGACATGAAGTGTTAGACATAACCATCTGCACGACAGGCGTGGCACGTAGGGCGAAAGACTGGAGGGTGTCGAAAGAACCTTCGGGCTCAGACCACACCCAAATACGCCTGTCACTAAAGCGCGAATCGGAGAAATCCAAAGGACACAAACTGGGGCAATTACAGAGAGGAACTCTTGGTGAGAATCCAAGATGTACCCTCAAGGTTCAGAAATAAGAGAGACCTGGAACATGCAGCCGAACGTCTCGGGGAAGTGATCAGGGGAGAGATTTTGCGCGTTTTTGCCGACTTAAAACTTATTGTTTTGCTCCCGTTAGGGGGCGTTTTGCGGCGTTTATCAGATGCCTTTTAGAACACTGACAAGTTAGGTATGTGGAGGGGGACTCCTCTCGAAATGGCAACTTAAGAGATATTGATCCTGCTCCAAAATGAGAAAAATCGTATAATATACTCAAATCAATTAATTTTGCTATTGTCAATTATTGTCGTGTTCCGTTTTCATAAACATTCCGGCATGTATTCTTTTTGTTTTCCCCCCAGAAAAGGTACGTATTATTGGCTTAGACAACGTTTAACCGTCGACTTTTCCATAACATTTCAATAACTATGAAATTGAAATAGAGTGAGAGCAGTTCATAGGTGCTAGCCAAATGACTTCTTTTTTATAGAACGAGAAAGGAGGCTCATGAAAGTACGAGGTAGACCCTTTTACATCCTCATATGCCGCCCAACAAGAAGAATATACCATGGAGAACACCAGACTTGGCTCGCGGATCTACATTGGATCTACATTGGATATGTATTCGATCAAGTAACCCTTCCAATTTGCCCTCAATGCTTGTCCAAATAAAACAAAATCAAGAGGTAATTGCTATATTCCATTATCAGATTCAGTTCTGTTTTGCTAGCTGACTTATCAAACATTATTATTTCTTTGGGTTAGATTCTAAACTCCTCAACCGACTACAGTGAACTTCCCGACAATATTGAATCAGTGAGGGTTAGTATTCTTTCCTTACTTTTGAATAATTTGAAACAATGGTTAAAAACCAATCAATCGAATGTTTCATTTGTCTTTAAACTTTCAGTACAATCCAATGAATCCATCATCATTAATGATTGATATAAAAAGTACAGTGAAAATGCCGCCTAATGCATCAAATTTTATTTTTTAATTTTTTAGAAAGAAGAATCCCCATTTTCGGCAATTTCTAAAAGAAATTTTTTTCATTTTCTGCAATTACAAATGACCATAAAACCAGCTAAATTCCCAAAAAATATATAGATGAAATAGTCCAGAAAAGAAACCAATTCTGCAATACATGTTTTCATTTTCCACTGCCACTTACATCGCGTATGACATATTTGCACGGTAATTATCCATGCGTTAGGAACTTTATCCTCCAAATAAAGAAATTTCCACATATTTTAATTATTATTAATCATAAATTATATTCGTTTCAAGTCCTGACACTGTTCATCCTGCTGAAACTGGTATTTTGAGGAATTAAATCATCAACATTTATAGAATTGGATTTCCTAATGAGAGTTTTTCAGTGGTCAATGATAAATGAATCGCAAACAGAAAAAGTCCTGTTATTATTGTTTGCATCTCAGAAAAATTATAAATCTACCATTTGATGAGCAATTAAATTTCGCGCCGCAACAAATCCATATTTATTAATGAAAATTTCCTCATTTGAACAATAATTATCCTAGGCAAATTGGTAATAATGGGTCTGCTTTTGATACTGCAATTATCGGAATACTTCTTTATTATAATAATATTATAAAACTGGGTCCAATAAAAATGTAAACAATGGTCAAAGTTTTGGCGCACATTCCACAACTTGTTAGCGTATTTTGAGTATTCATTTGTTTTAAATACATAAATAATTATTATGTAAGTTAACCAACGCAAAAATAATCTAATCATGCAAAAAAATAGGAGAATAATGCAATAAAGAAAGCAAATAATCCGTAAATAAGACCGAACAAGCTCAATTTTCTTTGGTTAGGTTCCAAGTCCACCTTATAAGTCGATTTTGCATGATTTTTTCATATAAAAAAAAATAAAAAAATCAGGTTTCAAGTATTGTATATTTTTTGGAACCCATAAATTCTCCAAAAACATAACGAATGTAATTCAAGATTTATGAAATCGAGATAGTGTACCCCTTGAATTGATATATTTTTTTTTATTAAATTATTAATTAGCCCTGTTCAAATAGAGAATTTTTCTAGTCAGACATTACCCTAAAAACAAATATGGTGTTGATAATTTGAGTAATGTTGTGGGATAAAGAATTATTGGTCTGAAAAAGATTTTACAGATCTGTGAAAGCTATATGGCGATTGCTACGATGTCGTGTGCCTCTCCTGAAATTGTTAATATATATTATTATATTATTTTTTCACTCGTATGAGGTTGTCCAATAACATGTTGTTAATTTAACATCATTACAGGAACCCAGATCCTAATGATGATGAAGAAGAGTATTGTTGTTATGAATCACTTGAGGAAGCAGTCGAAGTCGAGTATGACAACCATCAACCAGTTGATGCTGATGGTATCAGCGCAGAAAATAAGCCTGCTAAGAAACCAAGGGTCCAAACTGAAAGAATGAATAATAAACAAATCGACATACTTCTTGAATATTTATCAACACATTCAGAGTTGGCCACGGATGGAGACCTAGGAGTTTGTGGCCACAGGAAGAAAAATCTAATGTGGAAAACGTAACTGATCAATCTTTTTCCAAACTTTTGTCCGTAGATGAAAAATAGAAGGACTTGGCAATGCAATGTTTATTCATGTTACAGAGTGGCTGAGAGAGTTTCAGAAGAGGGATATACCAAGACAGCTGCTCAGTGCATTGCGGTAATTAATTGCCATCAATAAAATAGGATTATTTTATTCGTATTTGTACTTTTTCAATTGACAGTGCTGGAATCGATTGAAGAAAAATGCTGTTGAAAGGAAAGTGAAGCTGCAGAAAAAATATCAACAGACGGGTAATGCGAAAATCACCACTAATGATGACTTAACTACGAGAGATAAGTTCATTCTCGACATCTGGGGTTCGAAGAATTCAAAGCCTATTCCAGGTGGTACTGCAGGCTTCCTTACAAAACGTCCATCAACGGAGGACTCGCCTTCCACGTCGAAGAAATGTCTGTATGGCTTTCGAAATTCATAGGCTGTCGTAATAGAGATAAAACCTTCCTTTCAATTTCGCAGCACAACTCTCCAAACCCGAAAAGAACATCGAAACCTCAACATCCCTCCTGAATGAGGTTGTAGATAATGCCGTAGAAGGCCTTCAGGCAAGCAAGGTGAAATATCAGTTTCAGAAATAATCGATTTGATGATGAATTGACGATTTGTAACGTAATATTTTTCCACAGAATCTCAATGATATTCTCAGCCTAAGTTTGCCTTCATCAGCAAAGTCTCTAGCTACCATAGCCAATTTTTGTAAAAAAGCACTGCCTATTTTAATTAGAAATGACGAAAGGAATACGATGATGTACAATGACTACTTGTTGCGTCTATCTTCGGATCGGATAACACATCAGTCATTTCCTTCACCCAACCCTTCACGCGTTTCTTCCGAAGCCTTACGAATGAGCTCAAATTGTTTTGGCACCCAAGATCCTACCACATATCTTCAATCTGAATCAGCAGAAGAAATGATGGAATGCAAAACATGGAATTGGAGGTAAATAATTGATTACAAAATAGGTCATTATTTTTGTATTTTATTTTTTATTATAACGTTGAAATTCCGTAACGATTATTAGTCAGTACAAAAATTATCAATGATGTGCTGACGAAGATGACGTCCTCGTATCAACTCACTGTTTGGCTGCCCAACAACAATATCATCAAAGTCCATTATCCCTTGATGCAAATTATAATCATCATCATCTTGATCCATGACATCATCCACATCCTCAGATGCAATCCTTACAAATTGACAATTTTTCAGTGAGAAACAGTTTTAAGAGCGGTTCAAACAGGGTTATTTCATTGAGTATTTACCTATTCTCAATTATGTAATTGTGAAGAATCGCACAATTTTTAAAAAATTTAACGACTTTTTCTGGTTCGTACGCCAATACTCGGTCTCGGTGAATGCACCTAAATCGTCCCTTCATCGCACCAAAAACTCGTTCTATTGTACATCTTGTCTTACAATGACGACGAGTGTACCTGCCCTCAGGTGTGTTTTCCAAAGCGTCTACGATAGGTGTGAGAAGTGTTGGACACAATGGGTAACCTGCATCTCCTAAAAAAGTCATATTCAATTATTGAAAGGGAAACATTTACCTTTTCCCATCGTAACTCTATTACGGTGATGAGTTGAACCCTCCAATTGTATAATATACAAAATTATGGTTGTTTTTTTATCAGAAAGAGCTTTCGGAGGAATAATATTTTCAAAAACTTGCTTACAAGGTAATTCCGCCAAAACAAAAATGCTGTCATTGCTGTATATTGCATAACATGATGAACAATATGATTTGAGAGTATTACTGAGGTCTCCATTTAATACAGTATTATCTTCAATTACAGAGAAAATCTCAGGACGCAGCACCATCCATTTGAGACCGAGGGATATCGGGTTGATAACGACAGTCAAGAGGAGAAGGCACACGAGGATGACAAACAATATGATGAGGAGATAAGCGGATAATCTTAGATGCTACTTCGATGTTCATTACGTACATAAGATTTAAGTCCTTGTAATACTTCTAACACCGATACCAAAAAAGATGCATATGGCTTACACATGTATAGTGAAGTAGAGTTATAAATACTATTGTTCAGTTTAAAAATAAAGATTTTACGGTTATTAAGTTGTAATCCTAAATGTCGTGTTCTTCTCTAGTTAAGGATATTCTGGCGGGGTCAGAACGTATCCGAAAAATGAAGAGAATCGAGTGAAACTTTTTTAAAACATTATTTAAGGCATTTCAAAACCATGGGCAAAATTTCAAAAGTTTCATCAACAGAAAAACAATGAAAATAAATTGTAAAATTAGTATTTATGCATAAGGTTAAATGAGGCATCGATAACTTTAGCATTTTCTCTACATTATCCATCAATCGGCAATATAGGTAAAATGTTGAAGTTATCGATGCTCCACTTGATCCCGTGTATAAGTAGCAACTTTACAATTTATTTTCATTGTTTTTCTGTTGATGAAATTTTTGAAATTTTACACATGGTTTTGAAATGCCTTAAATAATGTTTTAAAAAAGTTTCACTCGATTCTCTTCATTTTTCGGATACGTTCTGACCCCGCCAGAACATCCTTAAGCAATTCAAGTTATGATAAAAACTATTTTGTATGTGGATGGTAGACAGCCTGGAAAATAAATTAAACATGAAAATTAACATGAAATGCAAAATTTCATCACCGAGCAGGAAGTATCTGCTTTCAAACTCCTCATTCACTCTGATCATCTTTTCTTTTGTATCAGATTCGCGCCAGATTTTGGAATCATGTGTTCTGCCATTGTATGCACAGATCGAAGTTACGCGCATTTGATGATCACAAGTCACTTGGATATTGAGAGAATAACTCTCTTTATAATTTTTGAATTGCCAAGGCTCTATTGAGGGGGATCGCATGATTACATGAGTGCAATCAATGCAGTCTAACACACCTGGGAAGCCACCACTCTGTTGGAACCTATAACAAGAGTTCGATTAATTATTACACAACTATCATTAATGTTCACCAACACCACAGACTGAATTTTTAGATTGAGGGTTTATATGACGAAGGGGTTACCCATTAGAGATTTCTTGGAATTGCTCTTCGGTTTCAGGAAATCGTATATATTCATCCGATAGAGATCCAATGGCATCTGTGACATTCGAAATGATTTGGCTAACCATGTATTGGGATAGACCGAAGAATTTTGAGTCCCCAATGGACTCTTGGAAGTCTCCCGAAGCATAAAATCTTAATGTAACGAGAATCTGAAACAAAACATGCATGGAAAATGATAGTAAACCCAATTCAAATAATTTTTATTTACCTGAATCGACTTTGATACAGATGATGTCGGGCCTTCATCAGGTAGGATGGGAGAAATGCGTCGAATAAGCCTCTCCGTTAACGTTTTTGTTAGCCTAGCCAAGAAATATTCAACTATATTAAACACTTCCTATTATGAAAAAGTATGGATACATGAAAATTATACGACGTGCAATGTTACCTAAACCGTTTCCTGAAAGAACGCTCATCTAAAGTATGAAAGAGATTCTGTGATTCTCTCATTTCCATATTCCTCACCCTATTTCCTTCTATCCTTACTCGCTCATTTCCTGCTTCGATATCTCTCGCAGCTATTATTGCTACAAGTGCACCTGCTAAATTCCTCGGGTATACAAACATTGTCGGTAGACTTACAACCGACTAAAAATGACAGAAAACTGCTTCTATCACTTAAGTAAATAATTGCATAACCTAATATTATACCATTGCCCAAATTATTGGTAGACTACTCGACCTCTGAGTATATTACAAATATCTCCTATCCACCGATCATTTATTACTCGATCTATCGTCAATCGTTTGCAACAGTTTGATAGAAAATTTAATTTGAATTATCACCGCGCCCGTGTTCACAAAACCTGCACACAACGCCTGTATTGCACGCCCCCTAACGGGAGCAAAAAAATAAGTTTTAAGTCGGTAAAAACGCGCAAAATCTCTCCCCAGGGACTCTTATGAAAACAACTGCACCATTAAAAGACCGCGGAATACAAAAATGGTGGGCTGGTGGAATAACCAACTGTTCATTTTAAGACGCCAGCTAAGGAAAGCGTGGAACAAGGTGAAGACCGCGTACACGGTAAACAGCAGGCCGAACGCCCTCGAAGATCGCAAAGATCTTCAGAGGAAATATAATAAAGCACTCGTAATAGCCAAAAACGAGGGCTGGAAGATATTTAGCAGTGGGGTGGAGAGCCAATCTGAAGCTTCAAAGCTGGTAAAGATACTAGGAGGACAGGGCGCTTCTAATCTGGGTTGTCTCATCAAACCGGATGGAAGCTATACCTGGACCACAGAAGAAACTCTCCAACTGCCGCTAGAAGAGCACTTCCCGGGGTTCACGAACTCGGGAGATATGAGACAAGGGACAGAAAAACTTAGAGGCACCTACAAGCCGCAGGAATGGGCCTTGGCAGCTAAGATAGTCCACCCGCAAGGGGTATTGTGGGCCGTCAACACCTTTGAACCCCTAAAAGCACCGGGACCCGATGGTGTCTACCCAATCCTCTTGCAGAGGGGGATCGACATTATTGTGGAACCCTTAACGAAAATACTTAGGGCAAGCATAGCACTAAGGACTGTACCAAAAGTTTGTGGGAGATCGAGAATTGCCTTCATCCCCAAACCTGGAAAGAACGGGCAGATCAAGCCCAGGGGATTCAGACCCATCAGCCTCACCTCCTTCATCTTGAAGACACTGGGAAGACTGGTGGATCACTACATAAAGAGCTCACTACTTGAGAAACCCCTATCAGCCTCACAATATGGCAGGCAGGTCGCCGGAAATGGCCCTGCATCGCCTAGTGGCCAAGATTGAGGAACAGATAGAGAGAAAGGGCTACGTACTCAGCCTATTCCTGGACATCGAGGACGCCTTTGATCGTACTAAATACGAGGTCATAACAAGGGCCATGTCGAGGAAAAATTTTCCAGCCTGCATCATTGACTGGACAAAATGCATGTTGGAGAGCAGGAAAATAACTACCACACACAACGGCTCACACGTAGAAGGGCACCCGACCAAGGGTTGTCCACAGGAACGAGTTCTGTCTCTACTCCTGTGGAGCCTAGTTCTCGATGACCTCCTAGAGAAATTGAGAGAAAAGAACTTTCTGGTGAACGGCTATGCTGACGACATAGCCATTGTCGCCAGGAGAAACTTACTCGAAACTCTAAGAGACAGACAAATCCGTGGTGTGAGAATCCTGGAGGAATGCTGTAAGGAAACGAAACCAACAGTTAATCCTGGAAAGACGTCTGCCATGATCTTCACCAGAAAATATAAAGTGGTCACTCCACGACCAATTAAAATTGGAGGAGTGGACATCGCTTACGCTAGTTCAGTGAAGTACCTGGGAGTAACTCTGGACACCAAGCTTCACTGGAAACAACACATAGCCACACAGATGGGCAAAATATATGCCTCACTCTGGGCTTGCAAAAGAGCCATAGGAAGGACGTGGGGTTTCAACCCCAAAATCAGCCTATGGCTATACAAGGTGGTACTACTGCCAAGGCTTATGAACGCTGCTGTGATATGGTGGCACAGGATAAGGAAGGTTGGGACTAAGAACCAGTTAAAAGCACTCCAGGGAAATTTCCTCAGGGCTGCAACTGGGACGATGGAAACCACACCGACCGAAGCCTTGGAAGTGGCAATGAACACACCACCACTTGATCTAGCGGTACTGTACAAGGCAGAGGCAACCGCCTATAGGCTGATATGCCAGGGGGAATGGAATCAGTCGAGTGCGGCACATGCCAAGCTCGATATACTGAAGAGGAGCCCCCTGAACATAGATCAGGATAGAACAACAGAGAGAGAGGACCGGGAAATGGTAAAACAATCCCCAAGTGGCAATGTAATACACTGGTACACGGATGGCTCGGGTCGTGGACACCAATACGGTGCAGGGCTATACGGGCCAAAAGAAAACCACAGAGACAGTTGGTCCATTGGACCCCTGGCCACTGTTTTTCAGGCAGAAATCCTTGCAATTAAAACCTGCATAGAGCTTCTCCTATCAAAACCGACCTCAAGAAAACATATATATGTCTGGTGGGACTGCAAAGCTGCCATCAAAGCCCTAAAGAAACCAAGCACCGAATCGAAGCTGGTCTGGGAGACGATGGCAGCTATAGAAGCACTAGGGGCAACCAATAAAATAACTTTGGCATGGATCGCGGGCCACAACGGGATGAAAGGAAACGAGATAGCGGACCAACTGGCAAGGAATGGGGCGTCAAATGATGACCAGGTCATGACAGTGGGAGTCCCTTTCGCTACCGGAATGTCTCAAATTCAAAACAAACTACGGAAGGAACACCAAAGGCGATGGAAGCAGATCACAACCTGCAGAAAATCCAAAGCCCTCATGCCAACCCTAAACAAGGAAAGGGCAGAAAAGCTACTCAACATGAAAAGAGAGGAACGGAGCACCACAATCAGGCTCCTCACTGGACATGGTAGGTTGAGGGCACACGGCAAAAACATGGGCATCGAAAGCGATGCCCGCTGCAGATTATGCTTTGAGGTAGACGAGGACAGCCTACATATACTTTGTAGTTGCCCTGCACTGGCTACAACAAGGCTAAATTGCTGGGGAACCGCCTTCCCTAGCATCAGCTACGTAGCGGACCTAGACGCCGGGAATCTACTAAAACTGGTGAGAAGAACTGGCCTAGAATTATAGGGATCGGTGGGAAAACGGAGCCACAATAGCCCAGTAAGGGTTCGGTGGCAAGAGGGCGGCAAATGCCTATCCGTATTTTAACCTTAACCTTAACCTTAATAATAATAATAGTCACAAGTCTAGGCGGATGTTATATTCAAAAGTTTTCCATTTGGCTAAGCAGTTTCTCTCTTTTTCCTTTCTTAGCTCTGGGGGTTTTTCACCTTGTGACCTGGCGTCCTACGCCCATTTTTTTTGTTCTACTCGAATAACTGACGAGGAGAATTACACCTGGTTTGATTCAGCTGGAAGTAATTATACACTGACGGGTACTCCACCTTGACGTAGTAGCGTTCGCGGACGCTCAAATTCTCCTGACATAATCGAGAATGGTAATGTGAAAATGGAAAACGATCTCCCAAAGAATCAGGTTTCCAAAGACGGTGAAAATACCAGAAATGAGGGGGGAGATGAGAAAGAAAATCAGGTGAAACAAGGATCTGAATCTTCATCAGAAGATAAAGAGGAAGTAATCGAGGATCTTGATACAGAAATTCTAGAAGCGCTGGGTAACCGATTAATTACCGAGCGAGTTTTGGGTCAGCCTATAGCCAACAGCATTGCGCTACGATTCAGTGATATTTTGAAAAAAGGGTTGCCAAACGCAGAAAGAGAAAATGTACTTAAAGATAATGCTCCACCAAAGAATTGCGTCATCATAGACCCACCGAAACTTAATGAAGAAATTAAAAAATTGCTAAGCGAAGCTTCGGTGAAGAGGGACGAAAGAATAGTCGAAAAACAGAAAGATTACAGCTAGTTTGGCTCTCTTAGGGAGTGCTATCACCGAGATAATTAAGGAGAACAAGAAGTTATCTTCCGCACAAGTTGCGTTGGCTAAGAAACTCAGCGAATCCCCACGTTTAATGGTTGACGTACAGAGAGATGAAACCCTCACTCGTAGGAGAGTGATCATGGCCATCATAGATCAGTCTCATAAGACTGGTCTGGAATCCGCACCCGCGGACGAATGGTTATTTGGGGACAAATTAAGCGAGAGACTGAAAGCGGATAAGATTTTTGAGAAATCCGGACAAGAGTTGAACACAAAATTGAAGAATTCTAAAAAACCAAAAAACTTCAGAGGCCCGCGTCGGCGTCAACCCTTCAGGCCGGTAGTATCAGGCGAGTATCGAAAATCTCACAGTCAGAATCAAGCGGCCAAGAGAAACTGGAATTATCACCAGGGGGGGAATCGTCAGAATCGCCGCAACCATCCAGGCAATCAGGAAAAGAAAATATAAAGGAGTTGAAAGTAAGTAAACCTGCTAGGAGGTTGAAAAGTTTTTTCTAAAACTGGAAATTGATAACTTCCGATTCCAGTATTTGGGGATGGATTAGAGGCTATAAAATTCCTTTTTGCAAAACAGTAGTCCAAAACATAAGTCCTAAAGAACCTTCTTGGCCATGCAGAGAAAAAACTTTGATTAGAGAACATATCGAAAAATTAACATTAAAAGGCACTGTTAGCACCTGTCGTCCCCAAGACGATCAGTTCATTTCAAATATTTTTTCAATTCCAAATGCAGACGGAACAAGCAGATTAATTCTTAATCTTAAGAATTTGAATAAATTCGTTGAGCCCAAACATTTCAAACTAGAAGATTATAAAACAGCATGTAAACTAATGACACCCAATTGTCTCATGGGTAAGCTGGATCTTAAAGGCGCCTATTACTTGGTTCCTATCGAAAAAAGCGACCGGACATACTTAAGATTCTATTTTAATAATGCACTCTATGAATTTAAATGTTTACCATTTGGTTTGAGCACAGCTCCATACGTCTTTAGTAAGATAATGAAACCAGTGGTAACTCATTTGCGAAGTTTAGGACGTTTATCAGTTATATATTTAGACGATCTTCTAGTTTTTGGAGACAGCTGAAGAGAATGTAAAATTAATATCAATACCTCAGTAAAGCTACTAGAATCCTTGGGTTTCATCGTTAATGAGGAAAAAAGCTGTAAGATTCCTTCGAAACAATGCAGTTTCTTACGATTTACCTTAAATTCTGAAAAAATGACTTTAGAGTTACCGTCAGAAAAACGAACAAAAAAAGGCCACCACATACGTCGATTCGAAGGTTTAACTCAATGCAAAATCAGGGAATTCGCACAGTTTCTTGGTTTATTAATCTCTTGCTGCCCAGTTATTAAATATAGTTGGGCGCATGTGAAAGATTTTGAAAGAGAGAAACACTTAGCCTTAGAAAGATCGGATGGAAATTATGAAACGGTAATGAAACTGAAAGAAAAACTTGGAGAAGATTTCCAATGGTAGAAACTAAATATACTGAAAGGGGTGGCGAGCGTAGAAATTCGAGAGTATCAATTAACCATTTTTTCGGACGCTTCAAAAGGTGGTTGGGGAATATCATGCAATAACAATAGAACTTATGGTCATTGGAACGAAATGGAAAAATTGGAACACATTAACTATCTAGAACTACTCGCTGCCTTTTTTTGGATTAAAATGCTTCGCGAACGATTCGAAAAATTGTAACATCTTATTGAGAATTGATAATACCACCGCGATTGCATACATAAATCGCATGGGAGGAGTGAGATTTGAAAAACTCAGTAAACTTGCGAAATCTATCTGGCAATGGTGTGAAGAGCGCGGAATATTTATATTTGCTTCATATATCGCGTCAAAAGCAAATTCGAAAGCTGATTTCGAATCTCGCCGGTTACAAGACGAGACAGAATTTTCCCTTTTAGATAAAGCCTTTCTAAAAATAAGCGAAAAGTTTGGAAGACCGGAAATTGATTTGTTTGCTACACGTTTGAACACCAAATGTAAGAAATATGTGTCGTGGATTCGAGATTCTGATTCGTCAGCCGTAGATGCGTTTACTATAAGATCGGCTGATTATTTCTTATACGCTTTCCCACCATTTGCAGTGGTTACAAGAGTTTTACAAAAAATCATTGCTGAAGGTTCTTCAGGAATAGTTGTAGTGCCGCTTTGGCCGGCACAACCCTGGTACCCTCTATTTCTCTCCTTACTGGAATCGGAACCCTTGATATTGAAACCAAATCGTAATCTCTTGATATCACCTACCAGGGAATCTCATGCACTATGGAGCAAGATGACCCTGGTAGTCGGAAGATTATCAGGCAAGCCTTCATAATGAAAGGCATCCCAGAAGAAGCAATAGAGATTAGCATATCATCCTCAACCGATTCTTCTCTAAAACAATATCAGTGTTCTCTGAAAAAATGGTGGCTCTTCTGCAAAACAGACGAGTTATGTTTTTACAATCCAGAAGTTTGAAATGTCATGAGGTTTTTAACTGCAGAATTTAATAGAGGTTTTTTAGAGGTTTGGCGAAACCAAAGCCACCTCAACCAAAGTACGAATCCACTTGGGATCCAAAGATCGTGTTAGATTATATTAAAGAATTTAAGAATGAAGACGTATCCTTATAAATATTAAGTAAGAAGTTGGCGGTTTTGTTAGCCTTAATGACAGGCAAAAGATTACAGACCTTGTCATTAATAGATATAAAAAAAATTGAATTCCAAGATGAGTCAATAGAAATAAAAATACCAGACAGGATTAAGACATCGGAAGTAGGAAAATGACAACCGAGTTTGGTGCTACCATTTTATAATCTAAATGAGGGCATTTGTCCAGCTAAGACGCTGCAATGCTATCTCACAAAAACTGGAGATATCAGAAAGAATATCAATATATTGTTCATTTCCTTTAAAAATCCATTTCAAAAGGTTTCAACTCAAACTCTAAGTGGATGGATTAAAAATATCTTACACGAATGTGGTATTGATACGGACATCTTTACTGCTCATAGCACGAGACACGCAGCCACGTCTGCGGCCAAACGAAGGGGAATTAATATCGATCTAATTCGAAAATCAGCAGGCTGGACAGAAAAATCTGCCACCTTCGCTCGTTTCTATGATAGACCATTTGTGCAAGATCGTAGCCAATTTGCCAAAACTATTTTAGATTTATAGAGTCGAGAAGATTATATACATTTCTTCTTGTTTTATCTCGAAGGCATTATATTTGTTCATATGTTATAATTCAGATCAGATTATTTAATTTTTTTCCTTACAATAAAATACCTGTACTTTTTGGAATAATCCACTTCATGTGATCTACAACCGTAGCCCGCTTTAAACATCTACGTTTTTTATCTTGAAGGAAATAGCGCGAATACAATTAAACGATTAAACGAACTTGCCTGTAAGTGAAGTTCTATCATAATTGTATAAAGCGCTATTTTCGAAAGATACTCCCACCCAGTCCCAAAAATTTTATCGGATCCCGAAGATAGTAGCTGGCTACGGTTGTGCTTTGAAGATAATGAGTTTCCGGGATTCAGCGGGTATGCACTTGGGGGACTTGCAGGCAGGGGGCATTTTTCGCTTTTATAGTTTTGAAATGTGTGGCGACCTCGGCATATACTATGACTACTACGTTTCTTATCTTTCGGAAATAGCGCTTTATACAATTATGATAGAACTTCACTTACAGGTAAGTTCGTTTAATGATTTAATTCTACTAAGTTAGGAAAAAATGTGATTGGGGGAGAATCTAAATTAATTTAGATCTAAAAAAATGAGAATTAAAAACGTAGTTTTCGGTATCATCACAAACAATGCCAATACAATGGATATTTGCTGATGTTGCATTTTAGCATATTTCTGCAATCATGCCCTTTTATTTGTTCAGTTGTTAATAATCTCGAGGACTTGACAGTATGCTTTACCCTTTACGTCTTATCCAGATTTCACATTCAAGGAAGATTCCTTTTTTCTAAAAACAAGGAAAATTTGAAATGGTTTACGCTAGCTTGAATAGTAGTGGTGATCAAAATTTTTTAAATAATTAACACATAAATTTTTTGAACTCAAGCTTACGAGCATACCACTTTCATTTCAATCGATCAATATTGAATCTGAACCATCATATTTCTCTCATTTGGTTTAATCAAAAAGAAAATGTCGAAACAGGTGCATGAAATTCAAAGCATCTTACCCTCGCATTTCAATCACGCGCATACGCCAATTTCCCGAGGTTAGCCCCACTACACGAATATCCGGCAACCCCAGTAATAACGTTAGGTCCATCGGTCAATCGGTAAACTCCTTTTTTTTTACTGTACTGGTGGACACGCTCGTTTCTCGCGGTAAATGTAGATTTCTTCACTATTTTAATTTCGAGTTAGCAATCTACTAGCTGGTTTATCGACGGATTATAATGTCTGACTTTATTATTTTTGACTCATTTTGACTCATTTTCACTTATTCTTTCTGACTAGCATTTTATGATCTGACTTGTGGTAGGGAATTTGTTTGTTAAAATATTTGTTTGTCGATTTGTATTTTAATTTATTTTATTTGTTATTGAGAACAGCGTGATGGGG